>NC_080074.1:71213031-71490411 GCF_949987535.1 Balaenoptera acutorostrata
TACGAAAAACAAACCTGAACTGAATTGCGCTTAAAAAAATAAATTTTCTGCTTTCTTATAGTTTCCTACATTGAGAGATTTTTGTTTTGATTTTGACATCCAAAGCATAGTTTGCACTGTGGCAAGACATATGGGGTTAAAAATTGAATAGGTGGCGACCATACAAAATTGAAAGCAAGTTTTATTGAAAAATGTGTGATAACAGGAGTTAGCTGCAGATAGTCTTTAACCTCAAAAGATCTAAAGCATTTATGTGCCAGAAGAGTGCTTGGTGTATGGTAGACAATCAATACTCTTTTGAAGAATAAATGGATACCTTATAATATCAATATCAGTGATGGTCGAGGGCAGATTGGCAAATTTTAAATTCTCTCATTAGAAATATCAAAGTATATCTTGATGAAATATCAAATGTTTTGATTGCTTCATTTTACACTTCTTGCAGATAAACTTAAATTAGTAAAGATAACATGAATCAAGTGCATTCATATTTATTTTCCAGTGCTCAGCTCCTTGTGGTAAAGGTTTAAAATACCGTGAGGTGATTTGCATTGACCAATTCCACGGGAAATTAGAAGAAAAATATTGCAGTCATCTACAGAAACCTCGAACTCATAAAGCTTGTAGATCTGTCAGATGCCCTTCATGGAAAGTCAAAAGATGGAAGGAGGTATGTAAGATGTTTTATGATTATATATGTATTTTTGCATTTACAAAGAAAATCTTCATTCATTCTGTATGCTTTCAATAACCTTGAAAGTTTTACTCCACTAAATGTGTTTTATTCTATCACACAATTTTTTTGCACTATGCTCTGAATTAATACTGCACAGTGTTAACACGTTTGTTAAGTTCATAGCTTAATAACAAATTCGTCTTTTGATTTTTTTTTTTTTTGTGGTCATAAACTTTACAAGAAATTCTGTTACTGAATACTAGGGAGGCTATTGATGATTATAATATTATTCCAGGTGGCCTAACAGTAAAATATACATGATAAGATGTTTAGTAACTGCCTTGTTTCCACACTAAAGTCTTGGATTTGAGCTGAGTTTGCAACTTGGAAAAGGGACTGGTAAGTTCCAGATGGATCATAATTGGAGATGGTTTAAGAGTCAGGGACATGACAGAACTAGGGAGCCCAGCTGGTCTAAGGCCAGAGTGGACGCACTTGGAAAGACTCAGCAAAAATGAAGCTGATGTGGAGATGTGACCAAGACTGAAAACTCAGTTTATAAAAGAAGGGTGATGGATACTTGCTCTGGCACACTCAGGGAAGTAAGCTCCAGATCTAAACTGGGAAAGCCATATATTTGAATGTGGTTGTCCAGCAAAGACCAGCCTGGGAAATATGAAAGAGGAAAAAGCTATAAATGAAGCCAGAAATGTTAACTAGAATAATTTCCTGAGGCCTGATTTCAGTGGGGCTAGGCTTTCAGCAAAGCTATCTGGCTGCTCTCAGCAGTATCTCAGGATACTTATCCATGTCTTAGAGGAGCTAGTCCTACGATGGGAAAAATAACCTCATCTGCTGATGGAACTTCCTTGTCTCTGTCTGATGTTGGAGCTACGTTAGGAAGATAGGGGTTCAGACAGGAGCTAGAAGTGGGGTTTCCCTGGGCCTCTAAGTTTTCATCCTTCACTCCGTGAGATCAGATCCTTGGCAGCAGAGCACCAGCTTTTAAAGTGACGGTGTCAACGCATCATTATTTTTGAATAAAAAGCTCCCAAACTGAGTGAGCATCTCAGGTTTCTGTGTAGAGGAGTTGGCCTCTGTCAAGTGTTAGGGTGCTGAGAATTGTGGTTCATCTTTGACTGAAAACTAGGGGCAAACATGTCTCTGTTTTTCTTCTCAAAACAAAAAAATATATATCTGAGCACTTACTTCTACCCTGAATTTTGGTACAGTAAATAAAATTAATTTTGTGGTTTAGCAGAGGCCATTATTTAAAAGATATCCCATTAACCTGTTTTATTTAGTGAATGCCACTACTACCTACTAAGTCGTTCAAAAAAGAAACACTGGGTCCATCCCATCTCCCTTGACCCCTCAGTTAGTTATTCCCTAGCTTCTCTCAATTCTCCCATCAAAGTAACTCTTGAGCAGCTCATGTAGCTCAATAACAAAAAAACAAACAACCCAATCCAAAAATGGGCAGAAGACCTAAATAGACATTTCTCCAAAGAAGATATACAGATTTCCAACAGACACATGAAAGAATGCTCAACATCATTAATCATTAGAGAAATGTAAATCAAAACTACAATGAGATATCATCTCACACCAGTCAGAATGGCCATCATCAAAAAATCTAGAAACAATAAATGCTGGAGAGGGTGTGGAGAAAAGGGAACCCTCTTGCACTGTTGGTGGGAATGTAAATTGATACAGCCACTATGGAGAACAGTATGGAGGTTCCTTAAAAAACTAAAAATAGAACTACCATATGACCCAGCAATCCCACTACTGGGCATATACCCTGAGAAAACCATAATTCAAAAAGAGTCATGCACCAAAATGTTCATTGCAGCTCTATTTACAATAGCCAGGACATGGAAGCAACCTAAGTGTCCATCATTGGATGAATGGATAAAGAAGATGTGGCACATATATACAATGGAATATTACTCAGCCATAAAAAGAAACGAAATGGAGGTATTTGTAGTGAGGTGGATGGAGTTAGAGTCTGTCATACAGAGTGAAGTAATCAGAAAGAGAAAAACAAATACAGTATGCTAACACATATATATGGAATCTAAGGGAAAAAAAAAAAGGTCATGAAGAATCTAGTGGCAAGACGGGAATAAAGACACAGACCTACTAGAGAATGGACTTGAGGATATGGGGAGGGGGTGGGGTGAGGTGTGACAGGGTGAGAGAGTGGCATGGACATATATACACTACCAAACGTAAAATAGATAGCTAGTGGGAAGCAGCCGCATAGCACAGGGAGATCAGCTCGGTGCTTTGTGACCACCTAGAGGGGTGGGATAGGGAGGGTGGGAGGGAGTGAGATGCAAGAGGGAAGAGATATGGGAACATATGTATATATATAACCGATTTACTTTGTTATAAAGCAGAAACTAACACACCATTGTAAAGCAATTATACTCCAATAAAGATGTTAAAAAAAAAAAAAAGTAACTCTTGAATCTCCATGGCAATCATCCCAGTCTAGTTCATCATCATCTGTTTCCAGGTGTATGATGACCTCCCAACATATATATTTGCCATTATTTGCTTACATTTAGTGTGAGCTCTAGAAGAACTCATGTTATCGTGTCTCTTAATTCTTCTATGACTTACCGTTGTGTTTAGGAGGTAAGTCTAAAGCCTAACCATGTCTATTTCTTCAGCATTATCTCAGGCCACAGAATCTTAGATACAATGGATATCTTGTTCACTAAGCACCCAGCTTGGTATCTGGCTAAATACTTCTTACTTTGAATACTGTAATTTATTTGAAAAAAAACCCTGCTGTCTCTTAATTTATATATTTGTCATATTGTGATTTTGCTTAAAGTGGGAGTTTGCCTTAGTTTATCCGGACCAAGATATGACAGCATAACAGCAAAGTAGCTTTCCCTGGGAGGGGGAAACACTCTAAAGGCACTGCATCCAGCACATGGCAGATACCTTCTAAACCTGACAACAGGCAGGAGCCGCTGGTGGAAGTGGGAGAGACTCTGCTTTTCGGCCACCAGCATCCCTGTTGATCCCCAGGATTCTTTTGCTGCCTTGCAGCTGCTGCAGCTGCTGTGGTTGCTATTCATGAGGGACACTTCCTGACCCTTGACCTCCAGCTCCACAACAGTGAATCAATCATCGGTGCTAACAACTTGTCCTTGGCTTGCCACCAACTCTGAAATTATATAAGATTCACTAAAGGAATGTATTTCAGGGGTTTCTAAGATACAGATATGAATATGTAAAGATGATAAAAAACACAGATGCTTTTGTACAGAGTCAGCTTTTCTTCTTTGAACTGGTTTTCCTTGTCATAGAAATTAGCTTCATACACCCACACAGTCCCCAAAACTCTGCCAGAAACAAATGACCACTAGTGAAGTCGCTGGCTTTGATTTCTTCTATAAAAAGTACCCACATGAAGTTAACAATTGCAGGCTGTCAGTGAGGTGCATATAATAATATATTCAACAGAAGTGTAATTTCAGAGGTAGTTACAAGATAATCACTGGTTGCTACTTTGTTCCAACTGCATAAATTGTAACATTGCTTTACTAGAATCCCTCACTATAATTTCATTTTATTACTATTTTACATTGTACCTCTAATGGAAAGATTTATTTGGCAAACTGTGACCACAGAGGTGCTCAAATGAGTTCTGAAGTTAACACTCTTCATTTGGTATTTGATATCATTTTTTTAATGAAAGGATTTAGTAATGCATTTTAATGACTTCAGCCAAACAGGAACAAACATTGCTATATAGAGTCCTTTGTCCCTAGGGTCCAGATGTATACGTTTAGAGGCAAAATAAATACTGGAATCATTTAAAAAGAAAAAAGCCTCATCCTCTTATTTCTGGAACCAGGCTTTTTGTTTTTGTTTTCACCTAATTTTACCTATTTGGGAATACCAGCTTCACTTGTAAATTCAAGTTTTTAAGGCTAGCATGGGGTGTTAGTATCCCCATGGTCTCATGCTTAGTTCAGTGCCATCCAAACGTAGTTTATATATATATATATAGATAGATAGATAGATAGATATAAATGGAAGTGTGCCCTCTAGTAGACTGGGATTGGGGCTGCTTTTTTTTTTTTTTTTTAAACCTGTGGGTTTCTGCTTACTTTTTTTTTTTTTTTTTTTTGATTCATTTATTTATCCATTGACTGATTGATTGCTATGCTGGGTCTTCGCTTCCGCGCTAGGGCCCTCGCCAGTCCCAGCAAGCGGGGGCCACCCTTCATCGTGGTGCGCGGGCCTCTCACCATCGCGGCCTCTCTAGTTGCGGAGCACAGGCTCCAGACGTGCAGGCTCAGCAGTTGTGGCTCACGGGCCCAGTTGCTCCGCGGCACGCGGGATCCTCCCAGACCAGGGCTCGAACCCGTGTCCCCTGCATCAGCAGGCAGATTTCCAACCACTGCGCCACCAGGGAAGCCTCCAAACGTAGTTTTTATACTCAGAAAAAAAAAAAAATCATCCAGAAGTCTCACCTCCCCTTGATCATGGCAAACCTGCCGGACAGCTTAGAAAGATACTTGAAGAATCTCAGGCAACCCTATTGAATCTAGAGCCTCGTGATAGCAGCCACTTACTTGGTCCCTCTTTTCAGGGACCCGTTATTTTCTTTGTAGTATTTTAAGATCAGAGCTGGAACCAAATGTGATATGAGTTCCAAAATCTCACAAGTCTACCGGCTAGTGCCCCCTTTTCCCAAAACACCTAATCTGAAAAAATATTTTTTTGGAAACTATTTGCTAAATGCTGACATGGTTAAGTGATTTTGTATTTCTGTAATTCCATATTTTCTATATTTCCAAAATACATATATAAATCATATTTGATTTCAAATATAGTCATATTTGAAAAAATTGTGATGTATACATGTATATCTTTTATAATCTAAAAAGATAGTAAATCTTAAGTCCCCACAGCCCCTGACCAAGAATGCAGAGCCTCTTCATCCTTACACCCAGGTTAAGTGAGTTTTCTTCCAGGAAGACAGGCTGAGGCCAAGGCCAGAGAGGATGTCTTTTTGTTCTGGGGCTGGGTGAACTATGCTTCTCAATCTTTTCTAGCTAGTGCCAGCAATTCTGTTTTCGAATTTCTATGCTGCCTGTTAACTCTCTTCCTTTATCATCTTTCTTGATACCTAAGATGGTCTATCTTTGAGTGGGCTGAGATGACTAATACTTTTTGGTTTGAGGCATGTATTGAGAAACTTTTCAAGGCAAAAATATTTGTATCTCTGTAAGAAAAGTGAAAAAAATGGGAATAGGAAGGAAGCAGCAAGGGACAGTCACTTCCTGACACTGCTGAGAGACTTCTGTATTCTTCCCAACTGTAGGTATTATTCATTATGCAGATGAGGAAACAACGGCTTATAGGGGTTAAGTACTGAATAGCTTGTGCAGGTCACAGGCCAGGAAGTGATGGGGGGGGGGGTGAGCCTATGAACACTTGTCTGAGTCTTACCTACTGTAGTTGCTGTCATAATTATTTTATAGTTATCATTTTACCTGAGCTCATCTTTATACTTCCTTAGCAATGTATCTCCCCTCTTACAAGGCACCTGAAGTCAACAATTGCAGAATGTCACTGGATGACACATTAACAATGCATTCAACAGAAACGTAATTTCTATGTTGTGTTGAGTTCATTACAGGCTTATTTATATATAAAAAGTCTGTTGCATAAACTTAAGATATATATGGATTTTACATATCTTAGGAAAATAACTGAGGGTTTAATTGATCATGTATTGACTATGGTGTAGTTGCTTAAATCACTAGCAACATATTAGGCTACATTAATACATGAAGAGTGTTCAAAACTTTGCACTAATAAATTCTGGTCAGATTTTTGGAGCAGTACCTATTCTGAGACCCACACTGTAAGAAAAGTCTTGACAAATTATCAAATCCCCAGAGAAGCACAATCGAACTGTTATAACTATTCTGTATCAGTTCCACTGTGTTCTGTTGCAAGTAGGAAAAGCACTGATTATTAGTGGCTTGAACTCAAAGTCATTTATTCTTTACTTAACAAGACCAGAAGGTCACTAGATTTAAGTTTGATTCAGTAGCTCCACAATGGCAGGGTGCTGGATGGGCATTTCTGTGATTCTGTTGATCAACTCCTAATGGTCATAAAATAGCTGCTCCCTTTCCAGGCCTCACACATTTATACTTTCTCACATGAAAGTAAGTATGTATTTGTTCTATGCTGATAAGGAGGACAGGTTCTAGACAGTGGATAAAGTTTATGGAAGAATATTTCAGCTCAATATAGGAGAGTATTTGCTAAAACTGCAGAGTCACCCAAAAATGAAATGATTGCTTTCAGGATATAGTGAACTTATTCATACTGAGACTATGGAAGTATGGGTAGGTTTGATATTCATTCATTCACTACTGCTGTAAAATGGATTTCAGGATGGAAGAGGAATTGGAATTAAATATTCCTAGGGTCTTTTCCAACTCAAAATCCTGTACTACTGCTAATACTACTGCTACAATATTGATGCATTTGAAATAAACTATAGTTACAAATAACTGACTATAATAAAATCAAAACCTTAATCCATTAACAAGAAATTATAAATAATGCATCAAGAAAGGACTTTACTATTACATTTTAAATAATTATTTGCTAAATAGCAGAGTGAGTTAGCCTTAATGAACCCATTTTGGCAATGCATGTTCTAACATTTCTTCATCTCTGCTCTACAGTAGCTAAAACAGCTACAGTACCTGTGGATTGGCTAAAACTTACCTTCTCCATTTCCACTGTCAAGTCTCTAAAGTGCCAGGCTATGCAGTGTTGTAGTACATGTACGCATGAATAGGAAATTTGGCTGATTTTTCCTCTCTGAGTTAAATTATGCAGTGGCGGTCAGTTAGTGCCTTCCAATCAATTATTTGTGTCATACTCGTAATGATAAACTCGCATTGCTTTCATATGAGTTACTTGGATTTTTAAAGAAAGATAAAATTTAACATGCTTATAAAAATATGGTTCAATAAAGCTGTTGAATAAGGGTGACTACTCTGGAGTTACAGCTGTACCTTGGGAGGTCATTCTAATACGTCGCTGGACGTAAGAGTGAGTTATCATATCTTTGCAGCATCCGCAGCCCAGAAGAGGAACTGATGGGCAAAGGCGATAAGTTAGGCTTTGGAAACGTTGGATTTGAGGTGCCTTTGACATATCTATGTAGAAAATACATGAAAATTCTTGTCAATACATGAAAAATTCCTTGTAAATACATGACAATATAAATGGAGAGCTCAGAATTATGATCAAGGCTGGAGAGAACAGATTTAGAAATTATTGGGACATAGAAGAAATTGCTCAGAGAGAGCTCAGAGGGTATAAAGAGAAGCAAGTTATAAAGAGAACCCTGGGAGACGCTAACGTTCAAAGGCTAAACAGAGAAAATAGAGTCAGTTAAGGACTCCAAGAGGAGAGTACCTGGAACCAGAGGGGATTTCAATCACAGAGGCCAGAAAGGCTCAACAGAATGTGGTCACTGGTGCTGAAGGTGTCAGTGAGATTAACTAAGAAAAGACTTGAAAAGTGTCTCTTGGACTTGGCAGTTAGGGTTATTGATGACATGAGGCTAAGAAATACTTCATTTAAGCAATGAATTCTCTCCTCTATTCAAATCTGAAATCACATCAGTTTAGTTTTTTGTACTCTTATCTCTAAAAAATGCTGAAAAACAAAAGTTACTTGTGTCCTTCCAAGCAGTAGTCCAGTTTTTTTTTTTTCCTTTGAGGGTGAGGTCCATTATAGTAGCTCCCTGGTGTCAGTGGATTCTTCTGAATGCATGCTGTGGTCAAAGGATCAGTCAGCCACTGTGGATTATTGAACTGTAGAAAACGATATTTATCTGAAAGAACTTCTTGCTAAATTGTGTTTTGTGAAATTTGTTTTCAGGAATTTTTTTTCAGGTTTAGAAGTAGGAAGTTTTCCGAATATGGTTTGTATTTGTGAAATTATCACTGGAAAATGTTTGCAGGAGCCTTATTTTATAGACTAAACATTTTCAGCAGAGGTTCAGATAAGTTAAACTACATCCTGACATCTTAGTCTGCTTAATATTGTGCCCTGCACAAAATACACATTAAGTTATTATTATCTCCATACAAAGGAGCCATGTCTTTTTTGTGAAAACGTTCAATGAGCTGTCAAAATTCAACTGCTAAAGCATAAAATGAGGGTCAATATAAGTAAGCGATGTAGATATGCATAATGTTCTTTGTAAGTTAAAAAAATATAAAAATCCTCTTTTAAGTCAGTGGTTGCCGCTTATACACACAAGACAGAAAACTAAATTTAAAGGTGCCACTAGAGTAAAATTGTTGCAAGAGTTTATAAGAGGAACTTGACTCTAACAGGTGAACTAAGTTCTTAGCTTTTGTGGGCTTTAAGTGTTTTAAAATTCATGGTGAAACCATATTCTGCAGAGACATATTTACTGTTAGAGAAAAAAGCAACCACTGACTCTGAATCCTGCAGAAATAGAGACCTTAATGAAAAACCTGAATTTTTACCCTTATACTGTCACCATTGCGAACAGCCATGAGGCCCCATGTAACACTCAATGTGACCTCCAATCCCTTCTGGAATAACAAAGAGTATAAAAACCAAGCTCACAAATTAAATAAATACCCTTAGACATTCTCCCCACTTTATTAATGTTGGCATCCCAGCTCTTGGTTGTGGTCAGGCTCTGCTGTTTTATGGTTTGGCCTTGCGGTATTGAGAAAGCCCTGAGAAGTTGCCAAGTCCTTCTCCATCCCATGGAGGCAGCACGGGGAGAGCTCAAAGGCTGCAGTCAGAAAGAAGTGGACTTAAACCTGCTTCGCCACTGACTTCGCGTAGCAGCTCAGACAAATGACTTAGCATCTCTTAGCTAAGTCCCGGGTCCTTAGCCCTGGTGCCTCCTTTGTAGAGCTGTTGCGAGGAATAAATGTGTGGGACATGTTCTGTGAAATTTTACAAATAACACAAAATCTTCTTTGTACAGATAAGACAAGTGAGAGGAGAGGCTAAGACAAGGTTGTCTAAGTAAACTGTAAGCTTACACGATCAGTTTCCCAAAACACCTCTCCACTGAAATATAATCACAAATCAACAAATCAGCAAATGTTTGGATCCCCAAGCTGTAGTAGGGACGGCAGGTATAAAGATGGATAGAACCCAAACTTGGAAATTATTGTTGCTTTGAGGGAGATTATGCATACAGCGTAATTTCAATATTTAAGTAATGTTCAAAAGCAATGTAGTAGTAGAATAGTTTGTGTGGTAAATTTTATAGATATTAAGTATGTTTAAGTCAGAAGAGAGAGCTATCAATTCAGATGGAGTATCTGGTCATAGTTTCTACAAGACTTGAATAGGTATTGCAAAATAAAGAACATCTATTTGTATAGTTGTATAGGTGCTCCAGACCAGGCAAGGTTAAAAATACTTCTTGCATGTATTTTCTATCTAATGCATGGTATAATTTTGCTCTACTTTGTGATTTTTACATAATTTGATATTTGTTAGTTAATTATTCCAATCGTTTGGGCTTCTTCGTAGTGCTCTGTGACCTGTGGCTCTGGAGTTCAGCAAAGGGATGTGTACTGCAGACTGCGAGGCGTTGGTCGGGTGGCGGAAGAAAAGTGTGATCAGTCCACGCGGCCTTCTTTTCAGAGACAATGTTGGCGTCAGGACTGCATACAGTACCATTGGGTGGCGGGAGAGTGGCTGGATGTGAGTATTGTCAAGTAAACTTTGACAGCCCTTCAGTGAAAGAATGTGTTCTTCATTTCATCATCGTATTTCTAGTGTTCAACGTCATGTAAGAAAAGAGAGACACATCGGCAAGTGAAGTGCGTGGGTGCACAAAACATGCAAGTGAATGAAAGTTTCTGCGATCCTTCAACCAGACCTCTTGCAATCAGAAAGTGCAGAAACCCTCCCTGCAAGTATATTGTGGTAACGGGAGACTCGTCACAGGTAAGGCAAAGAAAAGAAGTTGAGAATTTTCGCTCCTGGAAAACACAACTGAGTTTCAAACTTGACCCAGTTGAAACTGGGTCTAAATTTGAACATGGGAGCAGATGATGGTGTGCATATCAATCTAAGGGACAAAATTGCTGGCAGTTGGATGGTGCAAATAGAGTAATAGCGACATGTATGTTAAACTCTGGTGCAGTTCTGAAGCAGTGACAACTTTGAAACCTACTACCAGGAACAGTTTGGCATCTGTCCCTGCATAGTTGGCTGCTTTAAAAAAATTTTCTCTTCCGGTTTTATTGAGATATAATTGACGCACAGCCCTGTATAAGTTTAAGGGGTACAGCATATATCTATCTCTGTCTATCATCCATCTATCTATCTATCTATCTCTATCATCCATCTATCTATCTATCTATCTATCTATCTATCTATCTATCTATCTATCTATCATCATCATCTATCTATATCTATCATCTATCTATCTATCTATCAATCATCTATCTATCGCTTCTTTATTCATCTATTTATGGAAACTTAGGTTGCTTCCATATCTTGAATGTTGTAATCAATGCTGCAATAAATATTGGCGTGCATATATCTTTTTGAGTTAGTGTTTTTGTTTTCTTCAGGAAAATATCCAGAAGTGGAATTTTGCTGGATCATATGGTAATTCCCATTCACAATTTTTTGAGGAAATGCTATAATATTTTCCATAGTGGCTGTACCAATTTATACACCCACCAGCAGTGCAGGAGGTTTCCCTTTTCTCCATATCCTTGCCAGCACTTGTTTGTTTGTTGTCTTTTTGATTATAGCCATTCTGACAGGTATGAGGTGATATCACAGTTTTTATTTGAAATTCCTTGATGATTAGTAATGTTGAGCATTTTTACATGTGTCTGTTGGCCATCTGTATGTCTTCCTTGGAAAAATGTCTATTCAGATCCTCTGCCCATTTTTAAACTGAATTGTTTGCTTCTTTTTGATATTCAGTTGTGTGAGTTCTTTATATATTTTGGATATTAACCCCTTACTCGATATATCATTGCAAATATATTGTCCCATTCAGTAGGCTGTCTTTTCACTTTTTTGATAGTTTCCTTTGCTGTGCCAAAGGTTTTTATTGTAATGTGGTCCCATTTGTTTGTTTTCGCTTTTGTTGCCCTTGCCTGAGGAGATGTATACTAGAAAATACTGCTAAGATTGGTGTGAAAGAGCGTATTACTTATGTTTTCTTCCAGGAGTTTTAGGGTTTCAGATCTTACATTTAAATCTTTAGTCATTTTGAGTTTATTTTTGTATATGGTGTAAGGAAATCATCCAGTTTTATTCTTTAGCACGTAGCTGTCAAGTTTTCCGAATGCCATTTAGCAATGAGACTCTCTTTTCCCCATTGTATATTCCTAGCTTTGTGTTGTAGATTAATTGACCATATAAGCATGGGTTTATTTCTGGGATCTCTGTTCTGTACCATTCAGCTATGTGTCTGTTTTTGTGCCAGTATCATATAGTTTTGATTACTACAGATTTATAATACAGTTTGAAATCCAAGAACATGGTAACTCCAGCTTTGGGTTTTTTGGGGGCTTTTTTTGTTTGTTTGTTTTCTTAAGATTGCTTTGGCTATTCCAGGTCTTTTGTGGTTCCATTCAAATTTTTGGATTCTTTGTTCTAGTTCTGTGAAAAATGCCACTGGTATTTTGATAGGTTGCATTAAATCTATAGATTGCTTTGAGTAGTGTGGACATTTTAACAATATTAATTCTTCCAATCCATGAGCATGATATATCTTTCCATTTACTTGTGTCATCTTCAATTCTTTCATCAATGTCTTATAGTTTGCAGAGTACAGGTCTTTCACCTCCTTGGTTAAATTTATTCCTAGGTATTTTATTCCTTTTGATGCAATTGTAAATGGAATGGTTTTTAACATTTTTCTTTCTGATAGTTTGTTGTTAGTGTATAGAAATGCAACAGATTTCTGTGTATTGATTTTGTATCTTACAACTTTAGTGAATTCATTCGTTAGTTTCAATAGTTTTTTGGTGGAGTCTTTAGGGTTTTCTATATATAATATCCTATAATCTGCAAATGGTTACAGTTTTGCTTCTTCCTTTCCAATTTGAATGTCTTTTATCTCTTTTTCTTGTCTGACTGCTGTAGCTAGAACTTCCAAAACTATGTTGAATAAAAGTGGTGAGAGTGGGATCTTTGACTTGTTCTTGATTTTAGAGGAAGGCTTAGAGGAAAAGCTTTCAACTTGTCCACTGAGTGTGATGTTAGCTGTGGGTTTGTCATATATAACCTTTATTATATTGAGGTATGTTCCCTGTACAATTGAAATAATCATATGATTTTTATCCTTCATTTTCTTAATGTGGTATATCATGTTGATTGATTTGTGGATATTGAACCATCCTTGCATCCCTGGACTAAATCCCACTTAAATTTGGTTTGCTAATATTTTGTTGAGGATTTTTGCATCTATGTTCATCAGTGATATTGACCTGTATTTGTGTGTGTGTGTGTTTGTGTGTGTTTGTGTGTGTGTGTGATATCTTTGTCTAGTTTTGGTATCAGGGTAATGCTGGCCTTGTAGAATGAATTTGAAAGTGTTCCTTCATTGGCAATTTTTTGGAATATTTTGAGAAGGATAGGTGTTGACTTTTCTCTAAATTTTTGATAGAACTCGCCTGTGAAGCCATCAGGTCCTGGACTTTTGTTTGTTGGGAGTTTTTAAATCACAGTTTCAATTTCAGTGCATGTGATTGGTCTGTTCATATTTTCTATTTCTTCCTGGTTCAGTCTTGGGAGATTGAACATTTCTAGAAATTTATCCATGTCTTCTAGGTTGTCTAATTTGTGCATTTCTAGAAATTTATACGTCTTCTAGCTTATCTAATTAGTTGGCGTATAATTTTTTGCAGTAATCTTTTATGATCCTTGTATTTCTGTAGTGTCACTTGTAACTTTTTCTTTTGCATTTTCACTTTCTTGATAGTGTCTTTTGTGCACAAATGTATTTAATTTTGATGAGGTCAAATTTATTTTTTTTGTTCACTTGTACTTTAGGTATCATTTCTAAGAAACTATTGCCCATCCAAGGTTACAAAGATTCACACTTATATTTTGTTCTAAGAATTTTATAATTTTAGCTGATACGTTTAGGTCTGTAATCCACTTTGTGTTAGTTTTTGTATATGATGTGACGAGTCCAACTTTATCCTTTTGCATGTGGCTATCCAGATGTTCCAACACAATTTTTGGAAAAAACTGTTCTTTCCTCATTGAATTATCTATTACTGGAGAGTTATTTTTGAACTCCCTGATCTATGTGCCTATCCTTATATTGGTACCACATAGCCTTGGTCTTATAGTTAGGTAGTTTTATAGTAAGTTTTGAAATCAGGAAGTGCGAGAGAACCAATTTTGTTTTTCCTTTTCAAGATTATTTGCTTATGCTGTGTCCCTTACATTCCTATATAAATTTTAGGATCAACTTGTCAGATTCTGTGTTAACTCCAGCTAGGGTTTTGTTAGAGATTACATTGAATCTTGATCAGTTTGGGGAATGTTGCCGTCTTAATACTGTCTTGCAATCCATGAATTGACATGTCTTTCCATTTATTGAGGTCTTATTAATTTCTTTCAAGGATGCTTTATAGTTTATAGTTTTCATTGTACAAATCTTACACTTTTTTGGTTAATTTTGTTCCTAAAAATTTTATTAATATTTTATGCTCCTGAAAATGGAATTATACTCTTAATTTCATTTTCTACTTGTCCATTCATAATGTGTAGAGATAGAATTGATTTTTGTATGTTAAACACATTTATTGAGCCCAGTTCTTTTTTTATGTGGATTACTTAGCGTTTTCTATATACAGAAGTATATCATTTGCAAATCCAGGTAGTTTTATTTCTTCCTTTAAATCTGGGTGCCTTTTACTTCTTCTTCTTGCCTAGTTTCCCTGGCTAGAAACTCCAAAACAATGTTGAGTAGAAGTGGTAAAAACAGATATCCTTCTCTTTAGAGGAAAACTTTCAATTTTCATAATTGAATAGGTTAGCTATGGATTTTTTTTGTAGATTCTCTTTATCATACCCTCCTATTCTTAGTTTGCTTGGTGTTTGTATCACGAAAATGTGTTAGAATTTGTCAAATGCTTTTTTTGCATCTATTGAGATGCTCATGTGGTCTTTATGAGTCTATTTGTATGATGTATTACATTGATTGATTTCACATGTTGAAACAATGTTACATTCCTGGGATAAATCTTACTTTGTCATGGTGTATGATCCTTTTTATTTGCTTCTGGGATTGTTTTGCTAGTGTTTTGTTGAGGATTTTTGCATCTATATTCATAAGAGATATTGGTCTGTAGTTTTCGTTCCTTGTTATGTCTGCCTAGTTTTGGTATGAGGGAAATACTGGCCTCATATGACAAATTAGGAAGTGTTCTTTTCTATTCTATCTTTTGGAAGTGTTTTGCAGGGGGAGGGTGCTAATTCTTCTTTAAATTTTTGGGGGAATTCACCAATGAAGGCTCTGGTCCTGGGTTTTTATTTGTGTGAAGTTTTTTGTTTATTAATTCAATCTCTTTACTTGTTATAGGTCTACATGATTTCTACACACAGATTTCTACACAGGTTCTCCCGTCTTCCCAGAGTTTGTTGTTACTGCTGTTTGTTGTTGTTTGTTTGTTTGGTCAGTGACTTTTCTGAACTAACTGTAAAGTCTGTATTCTTTGTCTCATGTGGTCACTAAAGTCTCTATTTGATTAGTTTTTCAACTAATGACTAGATAGTGATTTCCTGAGATACTTGGAACCAGTAATCTCCAGTCTTTGCCAAGGGGCTCTGTGTGCATGTGTGGGCATCTTCAACACTAGATGAGGCAGTTGACAACTCTTCCTTAACCTTAACTTCCTGCTTGAGTAGAGCCTTGACATCAGCCAGAAATGAGAGTGTAGGTACTTCTCAGATATTTCCTAAGCTTGCACACAGCCCTAGACATGTGCACAACCTTATGTATGTCCATGGCCTTCTAGTTATCTATGACTCTCTTGGAGCTTTTAAAGCCCCTGTGGACATCTCCTTTCCCAGCTTTTCCTTTTAAGCTTTTTTTGGTAGCCCATTGCTTGCCTGACTGTTATCCACTTCCTCTGGAAGCTGCAAAGTTAAACAATAGCCTTTAATTGTGTTCAAAAATGCCTCCAAGGAGAAGGCTTTTAGCACTGGGCAAGCGCTGGGTAAAGTCAAATAGAGACTTGCAAGTGAGGTCTTTCAGAAAACCACAAAACAGTTCAAATAATGACAGTTCTCTGGAAATGAGGCTTAGAAAGATGTCCAATCCCTCTGGTGTCTTCCATGCTTTTGTTTTTCACTATGTTTACAGGGCTATTGATTTTCAAGCCTCCTATAGAGCTGAAGAGGGAGAATGGGAATAGGGCAAACTAAAACACACAAAGCTCACTCTTCTTACTGAGATTTAGCCTTATTTCTTTAATAAATGCTTCCTGGATTGCTGCAAGCCTTTGGTTAATTTACAGAGCTCTGAAAAAGTTGATTTTCACAAGTTTTGTCAGTTTTCTCATTGCCTTTATGGAAGAGAACATTTTCAGACGTCCTTGCTCTACTGTTTTCACTGATGTCACTCACCCCTTGGGGTCTGCTTTGATAGATATTTCTCCTCATCATAGGTTATATTTTCCTGCCTCTTTGCATGCCAGTTAATTTTTTATTGCATGCCAGGCATTATGAATTTTACTTTGTTGGCTACTGGATAGTTTTTATTCCTATATGTATATTTTGAGCTTTGTCCAGAATGCAGTTATTTTGTCAGTAAGAAGTGTGATCTTTTCTTGTCTTGCTCTTAAGATTTTTTTATGGGAGACCAGTGCATTGTTTAGTCTAAGGTTAGCTATTCCTCTCTACTGTGGCAAGAGTACCTTTTGAGTACTCTATCTATTGCTGCATGTATATAAGGTTTTCCAGTCTGAATGAAGGGAACAGACACTATATTTTGTCCTGCGTGGGTGCCAGATACAGTGATTCATATGTCATTTATTTATTTAAAAATATTTATTTATTTATTTATTTATTTATGTTGCACCAGGTCTTAGTTGAGGCACACGATATCTTTGTTGTGGCATGCGGGATCTTTAGTTGCGGCATATGGGATCTTTCAGTTGTGGCATGCGGACTTCTTAGTTGCGGCATGTGGACTTTCAGTTGTAGCATGCATGTGAGATCTAGTTTCTCGACCAGGGATTGGACCCAGGCCCCCTGCATGGGAGCACAGAGTCTTACCTACTGGACCACCAGGGATGTCCCCATATGTCTTTTAATCAGTTCATCCGTTGGCCTCAGTTGGTGTTCTCACATATTTGCACTGGTCAGAACTCTGCTGTCCCCTTGAGATCCCTTTCCTTGTTTCAAAACCTGGAAACTCTCTCAAAACATTAAGCTGGAGCAATTATAGGGTCACTTTGTTTGTTCCCATCTCCCAGGGATCACTGCCCTTTATTGCCTAATGTCCAGTGTCTTAAGAACCATTGTTTTATCAATACATATTTTGTTCAGGTGTTTTTGTTGTTTTAGGTCAGATGGTAACTCTATTCCTTGTCACTCCTTTTTGCTGAAGTCAGAAATCTATTTGCCCATTTTTTTCTCTGGATCGTTAATTTATATCTAAATCACTTACCTATTCTAGTCAAATGGTAGTACACATCACATTGTATGTATAGAGATAAATATATGCTAAACTTATATAGAGTTACAAGTACATTAAGACTAATAAATGTCCTTTATTTCAGGTAAGAACCCTTGATATGTTTCATTTCTCTAAAGCTGTGCTTATCAGGAGATAAATTTTCATTCAGTTAAGCTATTCTTTGTAGTGTGACCAAGAAAACAAACAAATGAACAAACAGAAAAAACATAGGCACTACAAATAGACAATCTATCCTGAATCTGGATCCTTTCCATACTGGTACAACTCTGCGAAAGTTGCCTAATACCTCTGAACTTTGTTTACCCATCTGTAAATGAGGCTAATAAATAGGATTGTTGTGGGGATACCATAACATAGTATATATTAAACACCTGGAAAGTAGTGGTGCTTAACCCGGGTTAAGTTTAAGGGCATCTTCTTCTGCCTTCATAACATTGTATTTTTCAGTGTGCAGGTAACTGTGGATTTAGTTACCAACAAAGGATTACATATTGCATTGGGATCCGATCTACTGAGAAATACAAGCTTCATGAGCTGTGGCCTATAGACTATCAAGAATGCCCTGTGCTGCCTTCCCCTCAGGTTTACAAATGCAATTTTAGAACCTGTTTGCATATGGCCACTTGGAAAGTTGGAAAATGGAGCAAGGTCAGTATATAATTATGTATTTAAAATCTTCTGAATGAGACTTTCTAGTTGTGGAATGCCTAGTATTCTGCACGTCTAACTAGATATCAGAGTTGTCTCATACCCCTATTGTCTGTCACTTTATTTATCAGTTATCATCTCTTTTTCTATGTTTGCTATAACCTGCCTTAAGCAGAGACCATAACTAATACTTGTTTCTGTTCCTCAGAGAGCCTGGCACAGTGGCTTGCATTTTGAATAGATGCTTAAGCAATACTTATTAGTTAAGTGAAAAAGTAAATAAATCTAATGTATGAGTAATACAGGTTATTTGCACCATATTCCATTTCCAATTTAATTGATAGAAAGCAAGTAAATATTGCTTTGCAAACTTAGCATACAGCAATGAGTAAAAACTCAGTAGTCTGAATAACTGTCATTAATTAATATTTATCAAGTATTTACAATATACTGCTGAGCTAACTATACAAAATAAATGGAAAGAAGCCAGTAACTGAGAAAGAATAGATTCAGTTTCTTAAGGATTAGCCCCACCTGTGACTCTCTAGCCTCCAGGATATTTTTGTGTCTGCAGTAATTCTAGCCATTATTGATCATCAGTTTGTTCCAAAAGGACCTAGTTTGAAAAGAGGAGATATGTATTTACTGGCCTTATTATCCATTATATACTTTACCTTCAAATTTTACTCTGTTCACAGTGCTCTGTGACTTGTGGAGTTGGGATAATGGAGAGAAGAGTGGAATGCATAGCTGACAATGGTTGGTCCAGTGACTTATGTTTAAAGAGTTTAAAACCAGATGCTCAAAAGAAATGTTATGTCCATGACTGTAAGTACTAGACTTCAAAAATCTAGAACTTAAGCGTTCCTAAGAAGTTTTAATTAAAATCTGAAAATAAATATTTAGAGTAGTCATACACTCCACAAAATGAAACGTCTGTTTTTTTTCAGAGTATAGCAATATTGGTGTAATTGAGTTAAATTCATGTTGTGTCTGTAATTTGTTCATTGTTGATAAGTTGTACTCACTTGTCCTTGAAGGTAAAACATTTACCAGCTGTAAAGAAATCCAAGTGAAAAACAACATTACCAAGGATGGTGACTATTACCTTAACATTAAAGGAAGAATAATAAAGGTATTATGAAGACAGTTCCTATTTGATTTTAACATTGACTGTTGACTTTGAAAAAAGCTTTTCTAGATCTTTGCATTTTCTCTTTAGATCTATTGTGCTGGCATGCACTTGCAGAACCCCAAGGAATATATATCATTGGTCAAAGGTGAAGAAGACAACTTTTCTGAAGTGTATGGCTTTAGGTATATGCTGTGTTTTGCCTTATCTGTGCATTTTTATGGTCCTTCAAGAGAATTAGAAGTTCCAGAGTTCAGAGTGGTACTTGAATAGCTCCCAGTGGGACAAGTAATTTAGGAACATGTGGGCATATTAGGACCTAAGCCAGATGTTGTCCATGCCTGTTCAATAATAAAGATTTGGGCATTAACATGTACTCACAGAGAGACTGACTAAGAAGGATACTATGGGTGAGCAGTGAGACAACAGAGGAGGGAAGAATTTAAGACCTGTGTGTATTTTCATAGAAATCAAATTAATTCCAGTAACAAAAGCTAGGAGAACTACAGCTGAATTATTTTTCCACAAACTGGTCTTGAATTTCCCATTGATCATTTTGTATTTCTTTGACATTTAACTTGTTGAGCGATTTTTACTTCTTTCACATTTAACTTGTTGACCCTAAAATATTGAAGAGTGTGTCTTTTACCTTCCCACTTCCAAAGTTTACCATTTATCTGCATTATGGTCTAATAACAGTATCTAATACTAAAATATTTTAATGTTGTTACAGACTGCAAAATCCGTATGAATGTCCTTTTAATGGAAGCAGGAGGCAAGACTGTGACTGTAAAAATGACTACTTGGCTGCTGGACACACTGTTTTCAGCAAAATAAGAATTGATCTTAATTCCATGCAAATTAAAAGTAAGTGCTGAATCTCTATTTGTAAAATGAAAAGTATCTGTTTGCTAATGCAAGTCTAACAATATACTATATGGTATATGTGGTAGCTAGGGTATAGAGAAGGGCCTAGCATTGTACAATAATTACTTAGAATTTTTTTAAAAATGTTATTAGCTACATAGTTCCAGTGCAATGACATGGACCATGGAAACCCTTAATAAAAATGTAGTGGTAATGACACTGTCATTAGTAAGGATAGTAAGAATACTGTCATAGTAAAGACACTGCCCTTCCAAGATATAACCCTCTACCTTAAAATCCTCAATTACATTAAAAATAAGGAAGTTAATATCCTCAATGTAGTTGTATAAGCTTTTTTGCAAGGGCTTAAAGTAATAATTAACATTAGTTTCAGGTGACAGTTTGTCTAGTATTTTCTTATACTTTATCTCATTTGATCTTTTTAACAACCCTATACTAGATAAGGCAAAATTTTATCACATTGTTGCAAGTGATGAAATTAAGACGCACTTATAGAATTAAGTGATTGGCCCAATTCATACAGTTAGTAACTGGCATTGTAGGGAGATAAAGTCCCACCCACAGATCCCAGATTGTGGACCTGCTGCCTTTCTAGGAAGTAAGTAAATATACTTTATGAAACCTAACATACACTGAGCATCAGGCAGTCTGCCCTCCTGAAAATTACATAGTGACATGAAAAGGCAAAGAAGTTCATTTTGCCAGGCATTGGACTGGGCTCTGAAGATACAATGTTAAATGTATACATTTTCCACTTGCTCTCTCTTTTCCTTCCTCATACTTGTGTGCCAAAACCCCAGTCTTGATTAAATTAAACCTTTCACCTACTCTGCACTTGCACCATGAATCTTATATGTGGCAAGTAATACACACCCTTCCTGACTGATCTTACTTTAAATGCATGACTCCTGAGCTTGCACGGACCCTGGTCCATTCCTCGCCAACTCTTCTCAATGTCTGACTCACAGCTTCTCCTCTGGCTTCAAACGTCTAAATTTTCTAATACCTCCACTCCAGTCACTCATTGCTGATGATCTTGCTTCCTAGTTCACCGAGAAAATAAAAACAACCAGAAGGGAATTTCCACAAACTACCACCGCCCCATCTAACCTACCTAAACCTTGACCTATAGACTTTGCCTTCTCTCCTGGTCACTGTGGATGAACTATTTCTACTGTCATCTGAGGCAACCCCTTCTACTTGTGCTCTGAGCTCCTTGCTTTGTACCAAGTCAGGAACATTATTTCAGCAAACTTATCTTTTTCTCTTACATCACCAATTCTTATTCCATTTCTCTAACTCCAATGACAAATTCTTGATTTTCATTTCACTTGATCCATCAGCAGTCTTTGGTTTCCAGGACTTCTCACTCTCATCATTTGGCTCCTGTCTTGGTCACTCTTTCTCCCGTCTTTCTCACTGTTTCTCAACTTGGCTAGTTACTCTTCATCTTATAAAACACTGAGTATTGAAGAACTTCAGGACTCAGTCATTCCCTTAAGGATCTCTTTCAACTTATAGATTTCAAATACCATCTATTAAATGACAGTCCCAGATGTACATCTCTAATTCAGACTGCTGCCCTGAATTCCAAGATTCAACTCCCTACTCTGCATATCTACATGAATGTCTAATAGGCGTCTGACAATGTATCCAAGACTGAACTTTCTTTTTTTTTTAATTGGAGTGTAATTGCTTTGCAATGTTGTGTTAGTTTCTGCTGTACAATGAAGTGAATCAGCGGTATGCATACATATATCCCCTCTCTCTTGGACCTCCCTCCCACCCCTCCTCCCACCCATCTAGGTCATCACAGAGCACCGAGCTGAGCTTCCTGTGCTTTATAGCAGGTTCCCACTAGCTATCTATTTTACACATGGTAGTGTATATATGTCATTCCTAATCCCACAATTTGTCCCACCCTCCCCTTCCCCCACTGTATCCACATGTTCATTCTCTACATCTGCATCTCTATTCCTGCCCTGGAAATAGGTTCATCTGTACCCTTTTTCTAGATTCTACATATATGTGTTAATATACGATATTTGTTTTTCTCTTTCTGACTTACTTCACTCTGTATGACAGACTCTAGGTCCATTCACATCTCTACAAAGGAACCAGTCCTTCTACCCGAATTTTTACCATTTCAGTAAATGGCAACTATCAACTTCTAGTTACTCTTGCTAAAACATAGCAATGTCTTTAACTCCTCCCTTTACCTCACACCTACATGCCATCCATCATCCAATTCTGTCAGGTGAATCTTTAACATACATGCTGCTATGCACTGTATTGTGTCCTGCATAATTCATATGATGAAGCCCTAATCCCCAATGTGACAGTGTTTGGTCCTGGGGAGATAATTAGGTCTAGATTAGTTCATGAGGGTGGGGCCATAATTGTAAGATGAATGCCCTTATAAAAAAAGAGGAAAAGACACCAGGACTCTCTTTCTCTGCCATGTGAGGACACAGCAAGAAGACGATCTCCAAGCCAGGAAGGGGGGCTCTCACCAGAACTTGACCATGTTTGCACCTGCACTTCTTTTGTTTAAGCCCCCAGTCTGTGATAGTTTGTTACAGCAGCTTGAGCTAAGACACATGCCAAATCCCACTTTGACATTATCTCATTTGCTATCACCGTGGGCCAAGGCCATATTTTTTTCACCTGGAGTCTTATGCATACTGACTGGTATTCCTGTTTACTCTGGTAACACTCGGGTTCCTTTTCACCTTTCTCCCAACTCCTGACGCAGATCCTCTTCTCAATAGAGAATCCAGAGTGGTCCCATAAAACATAAGCCATGTCTTGTCTTATACATTATCTCATTTCATCTTTTTAATGACCCCAACCTCTGCTCAAAACTCTCCAAACATCTCCCATCTAACTCATAACAGAATTAAAAATCCTGCCGGTGGTCAATAAAACTCAATAAGACCTTCCCACCTCCATTACCTTTCTACTCCTTCCCTCCACACTCCTCCCTTGCATGATCTGGTTCAGACACATTTGTCCTTTTGCTGTTTCTTGAATACATCAAGCATGCCCTCCACACCTCCTTAAGGCCTTTGCACTTTCTGTTCTATCTGCCTAGAATGATTGTCTGTCGGGTTTACCCCTCAGTTTCTTTCTGGTCTCTGCTTAAATACACCTTCCCAATAAGTTCATCCTGGACCCTCTCCACTCCTAAACTCCCTTTCTTCTCATTCTTTTCCTGCTTTATTTTTTATTTTTTTCTATAGCAATGATCACCTAGAACATATGATAGTATCTACTCTATTACTTGTTTCTCTCTGGTAGCACTCAGGTTCCATTGGCCCCTATGTCATCCACTACTGTGCTCTTACGATACTTATAATAATGCCCAATACGCAATAGATTCTAAAGAAATATTTGCTGAATAAAAGTCGACTTTCCTCAAGAAGCTATCTTAAGGAAATCTTGAAGACAAATTTGAATTAACCAAAGTGAGGAGAAGGAGTTTCAGGAGGAGACATCGTGAGCACAGCATGAAATGGTGAAGCATTTTGGTTCCACTAGAGAATAAGGAGTAGTCCAGTTTTGTCTAAGCATAAGTTGAATGGAGGTTGGGGGATAGCAGCTTATTAGAGAAGTTCCCAGAAAACAGATCATGAAGAACAACGTGTACTAAACTATACAACTGAATTTATCTTTTAAATTATGGGGACCTTTGGGGTAAAAGTATAAGCAGGGGAGGGAACAGACTCAGTTGGAGAGAGAACAAATTGTATCCATGAAGATATTTAGGAAGCTAATATAACAGTTCAGATAGAAGATGATAAGGAACTAAATTAGGGACTTGGTTCAGAATAGAGAGCCTGAGAGAAATATTAAAGAGATACACTCTATGATTTTCCAACAGATGGAATATGGGGATTTGTGGCATGGAATATTTAGAAAGAGTTCCAAAATAACTGGGTAGATGCTGATATAGTTCAATGAGATGAGAAATATAGCAGGGGGAATATGTTTGGAGAAAAAGATAATGCATTTAGCTTTGGACATGTTAAGCGAGAGCTCTCTGTGGCTTATTCAGGGAATGATGGAGGAGATAGTAGCAAAGGCTAATTTGAAAATTGTGTCAGTTTGCCCAGCCTAACCCTAAGTACCATGCATAAGCAATGGTGTGTGGATAAGTGTTTAACAACCAGCTCTTAACAATCAGGGAAAAAAAGCTTGATTTGTAGGTTTTGCCAGTTTCCATGGGGTATATATTCCCACCATGGCCAATTTTAAGCTACCAACATGAGCTCTTTATGCATGGAGTTGGGAAGAGACACACACAGTTGGTTCTCATGATTTGGTACAAGCTGACTTTGGCACACCACGGAAGGCCTGCTGGCTTTGGAAACTGCCCTTGGAGATATGATAAATATTTCCAGAAATGCTACCTTTGGGGATTCCCTCTAGGGGACTGGCGTCATCATGGGGGCATGCAGTGATCTTGCAGTCCTCCTGAAAGATATTTGAAACAACATTAGCAGAGGTGAGAGCCACCGACTGCATGAGCATTAGTTGGGATGTTATTTAAGTGATTCAAGCATGAATAAGTGATTGGACCAGCTAACCTTTAGGGTTCCTCCCAACCTATTTTTGAGCCAATGACTCTTTCTTTCTTATACTTCATATGGAATCCCCAGCATTGTTGCCAGTCAAGAAATTTTGCTAACAACGTTAAAAAAAAGTAAGATTAGAAAGAATGAAATAGTAATATAAGAAATCAAAGAAAATGGCACACTTTTTACCTTCGTGTTTTTGAATTCTCTGAATGAATTGATATGCATACTCTCTATAAGCATGTATATGTTGCTTTATCATAATTTATCTTTAAATAATGTTTTTTCCTCTGTAATTTTGCTCCTTGATGCCACTGTATCTATTTTAGATATTCACTATGATGTAAAATATGATAGAGCATTTATTTAGTTTTTAAAACATCTGGATTAGTTACAGATGTCCCTGTCATATTTTAGGGCAATTTATGAGGTGAACATTTTTATATTAAATAAAAATTTGAGACCCTGATCTATATTATGTACTACAATTGTGTAACATTTTTGCTTAAACTTTTGGATTAGTTATATGAATGTATTTAAGAATGTAATATGAAGACTGCGTGTTTTGCAATGAAGATGTGAAAACATACAATGTCTCAGTGCTAAAGAGTTTCATTTATCATTTTCTAGCTACAGACCTTCTTTTTGCCCAGACGATATTTGGAAACGCAGTTCCATTTGCCACAGCTGGAGATTGCTATAGTGCTGCCAGATGCCCACAGGTATTTCATAGTTGATTATTTTTTCTCACTGAGTAAAGTTAATACTGTTTCTCTTCATTCACTTTCTTGACCAAAATACTGCAAGAAACATAAGTAAATAGAAAATGCAAACTTCTGACATGAAATTTATTTCAAAGGTTATAGACAAACTTTGCAGGAAAAGCATCTTTGCCAGTACTGGGTTTGTTTGAAGGGTGTAATAATAAAAATTTTAAATTGTTTAGATCCTGTTTCTCCTTCCATGGTGCTTTATCACTTTCAATCTTTCAACTTAGTCCATAGAAATGAATGGACATAAGTTACAAGGTAAAGGAATGGATCACAAACATGTGACTTTCAATACACTGCTGCTAGCATCAGTTATATTAGCTGTCTGGGCCTGTAACATTCTCAGAATAACTTTCCATTACTTGTGAAATAATAAATTTCCATGTCTTTATTCTTGTTTTTATCCTTTCTTTCTCAGAGTTCTCTTTGCACACCCTTTTATGTCATCTTTGAGCTTTCCAGTACAAAGTGTGCTTCCTAGAAGAAATTTGCTTTCTCATTTTTTTAACATAGGATTTTATAAAGTCTGTGTGAATAACATTTTTTATGATAAGATACAGAGACATAAGCTAGGTGAATATACCATTATTAGGTAGATTTATAGATTAATGAAAAATCCTGCCCAGGAGATAGTAATTATAATAACGATTTCATTTTGAAGAGAACTAGCTAAAGGGTTTGCCATAGCCCTCTCTTCTAAGAATTTCTCATTCACAGTTTTCATCCTATGACATAGAAAGTATGCTTATGCAAAAAAGAGAGGGCATTTTCTGTATTAGAGAAGGACACTTAAAGGAGTTCAAAAGACACTAGAACTACAGGCTGAAATGAATACGAAAAAAGTTAACTGGAATAAATATATAAATCTTAGGTCCAGAAATTCAAGTAGAACCTGGCAGTGTCATATAAAAAGACCTAGGTGTTTTATTCAACCACCATGAGTTCAATATAACTCGTGTAGACCAAGTAGTAATTTCTTTTTTTTTTTTTTTCATATTGAGTTGTTTTTATTGGCTGGCATAATACATGGATTATTTTCCTCTTCATGGAACAAAATGTGATACCACATTTCTTTACAATTAAATTAAGGCTAAAGAACAACAAAGACATTATGGTTCATATGATGCATTGGAAAGATATTGTCTGTGCTCCACTTGAGCAGAGGGGTAGAATGCCTTTACTTTGTTGCTTTATGAAATGCCAGGTTTTCAGGGCAAATCCTATTAAGGGGTTTTAGTTCCTGCCTGATATTTTGCTTTCTTCTCTGCCAGTTGCCACAGCATTGGAGATGCCTCAGGATTGTTCAGCCCATGGTTGGACTTGATTTAGAAATTAAAACTACCAAATTGGGGAAATGTGTCCATTCATTCTTTCTCATCTATTTATCCACCGAATATCTATCATATCTATAATAAGCTTATTATAATTCTCTGCTTACTTGTCATTTCCCTCCACTACTCTGTAAGCATCCGGTGAAACTGGTTCCTAGGTATATCTTCAATGCCTGATGTATTTACTGAATAAACAGTAAATATTTATTCAGTGTTTGAACTCTCAATGAGCTTTTAGTCTAGGAGAGAAGATAAGACATGTAAATTTAAAAAAAGAATATGTTGGGTTGGGTGTGTGTGTGGGGGGTGGCCATAAGAGATTTACTGGAATTTTGAAGATAGAGATCTGAAATAGTACACTCATTAATGTTTTAGGGGGAAATGATCTATCTCCCTAATGTTTTAGGGGGAAATGATCTATCTCCCTACCATCTATTTCTCCATCTACCTATCTAGCTACTTAGGTAGCACTTTAGTTCTTTATTCATAAGCCATAAACAAACCAAGAAAATCAATTGTTTGTTTGTTTGTTTGTTTCTTTGTTTTGTTACTCACATCACTCTGTTTATGGTCAAATCAGTCATACAATCAACTGGGTCATTCCATCACTGGATGGCTTGAATAATATGTATATATTTTTTTAGACAGCTGGTTCTTATTATCATCAATTTTATACACATCAGTGTATACATGTCAATCCCAATCGTCCAATTCATCACACAACCACCCCCACCCCCCTGCTGCTTTCCCCCCTTGGTGTCCATACGTTTGTTCTCTACATCTGTGTCTCGATTTCTGCCCTGCAAACCAATTCATCTGTACCAATTTTCCAGGTTCCACATATATGGGTTAATGTACAATATTTTTCTCTTTCTGACTTATTTCACTCTGTATGACAGTCTCTAGATCGATCCACGTCTCAACAAATGACCCAATTTCGTTCCTTTTTATGGCTGAGTAATATTCCATTGTATATATGTACCACACCTTCTTTATCCATTCGACTCTCGATGGGCATTTAGGTTGCTTCCATGGCCTGGCTATTGTAAATAGTGCTGCAATGAACATCAGGGTGCATGAGTATTTTTGAATTATGGTTTTCTTTGGGTATATGCCCAGTAGTGGGATTGCTGGATCATACGGTAATTCTATTTTTAGTTTTTTAAGGAACCTCCATACTGTTCTCCATAGTGGATGTATCAATTTACATTCCCACCAACAGTGCAAGAGGGTTCCCTTTTCTCCACACCCTCTCCAGCATTTGTTGTTTGTAGATTTTCTGATGATACCCATTCTAGCCAGTGTGAGGTGATACCTCATTGTAATTTTGATTTGCATTTCTCTAATAATTAGTGATGTTGAGCAGCTTTTCATGTGCTTCTTGGCCATCTGTATGTCTTCTTTGGAGAAATGTCTATTTAGGGCTTCTGCCCATTTTTGGATTGGGTTGTTTGTTTTTTCAATATTGAGCTGCATGAGCTGTTTATATATTTTGGAGATTAATCCTTTGTCTGTTGATTCATTTGCAAATATTTTCTCCCATTCTGAGGGTTGTCTTTTCGTCTTGTTTATGGTTTCCTTTGCTGTGCAAAAGCTTTTAAGTTTCATTAGGTCCCATTTGTTTATTTTTGTTTTTATTTCCATTACTCTAGGAGGTGAATCCAAGAAGATCTTGCTGTGCTTTATATCAAAGAGTGTTCTTCCTATGTTTTCCTCTAAGAGTTTTATAGTGTCACAGTCTTACATTTAGGCCTCGAATCCATTTTGAGTTTATTTTTGTGTATGGTGTTAGGGAGTGTTCTAACTTCATTCTTTTACATGCAGCTGTCCAGTTTTCCCAGCACCACTTATTGAAGAGACTGTCTTTTCTCTTTTGTATATCCTTGCCTCCTTTGTCATAGATTAGTTGACCATAGGTGCATGGGTTTACCTCTGGGCTTTCTATCTTGTTCCATTGATCTATGTTTCTGTTTTTGTACCAGTACCATATTGTCTTGATTACTGTAGCTTTGTAGTATAGTTTGAAGTAAGGGAGTCTGATTCCTCCAGCACCGTTTTTATCCCTCAAGACTGCTTTGGCAATTCAGGGTCTTTTGTGTCTCCATACAAATTTTAAGATGATTTGTTCTAGTTCCGTAAAAAATGCCATTGGTAATTTGATAGGGATTGCATTGAATCTGTAGATTGCTTTGGGTAGTATAGTCATTTTCACAATATTGATTCTTCCAATCCAAGAACATGGTATATCTCTCCATCTGTTGGTATCATCTTTAATTTCTTTCATCAGTGTCTTATAGTTTTCTTCATACAGGTCTTTTGTCTCCCTAGGTAGGTTTATTCCTAGGTATTTTATTCTTTTTGTTGCGATGGTAAATGGGAGTGTTTCCTTAATTTCTCTTTCAGATTTTTCATCATTAGTGTATAGGAATGCAAGAGATTTCTGTGCATTAATTTTGTATCCTGCAACTTTACGAAATTCATTGATTAGCTCTAGTACTTTTCTGGTGGCATCTTTAGGATTCTCTATGTATAGTATCATGTCATTTGGAAACAGTGACAGTTTTACTTCTTCTTTTCCAATTTGTATTCCTTTTATTTCTTTTTCTTCTCTGATTGCTGTGGCTAGGCTTTCAAAACTATGTTGAATAATAGTGGTGAGAGTGGACATCCTTGTCTTGTTCCTGATCTTAGAGGAAATGCTCTCAGTTTTTCACCATTGAGAATGATGTTTGCCATGGGTTTGTCATATATGGCCTTTATTATGTTGAGGTAGGTTCCCTCTATGCCCACTTTCTGGAGAGTTTTTATCAGAAATGGGTGTTGAATTTTGTCAGAAGCTTTTTCTGCATCTATTGAGATGATCATATGGTTTTTATTCTTCAATTTGTTAATATGGTGTATCACATTGATTGATTTGAGTATGCTGAAGAATCCTTGCATCCCTGGGATAAATCCCACTTGGTCATGGTGTATGATCCTTTTAATGTGTTGCTGGATTCTGTTTGCTAGTATTTTGTTGAGGATTTTTGCATCTATATTCATCAGTGTTATTGGTCTGTAATTTTCCTTTTTTTGTAGTATCTTTGTCTGGTTTTGGTATCAGGGTGATGGTGGCCTCATAGAATGAGTTTGGGAGTATTCTTTCCTCTGAAATTTTTTGAAGAGTTTGAGAAGGATGGGTGTTAGCTCTTCTCTAAATGTTTGATAGAATTCACCTGTGAAGCCATCTGGTCCTGGACTTTTGTTTGTTGGAAGATTTTTAATCACAGTTTCAATTTCATTACTTGTGATTGGTCTGTTTATATTTTCTATTTCTTGCTGGTTCAGTCTTGGAAGGTTACACCTTTCTAAGAATTTGTCCATTTCTTCCAGGTTGTCCATTTTATTGGCATAGAGTTGCTTGTAGTAGTCTTTTAGGATGCTTTGTATTTCTGCGGTGTCTTTTGTAACTTCGCCTTTTTCATTTCTGATTTTATTGATTTGAGTCCTCTCCGTCTTTTTCTTGATGAGTCTGGCTAATGGTTTATCAATTTTGTTTATCTTCTCAAAGAACGAACTTTGAGTTTTATTGATCTTTGCTATTGTTTGTTGCTATTTCATTTATTTCTGCTCTGATCTTTATGATTTCTTTCCTTCTAATAACTTTGGGTTTTGTTTGTCCTTCTTTCTCTAGTTCCTTTAGGTGTAAGGTTAGATTGTTTATTTGAGATTTTTCTTGTTTCTTGAGGTAGGCTTGTATAGCTATAAACTTCCCTCTTAGAACTGCTTTTGCTGCATCCCATAGATTTTGGATCGTCGTGTTTTCATTGTCATTTATCTCTAGGTATTTTTTGATTTCCTCTTTGATTTCTTCAGTGATCTCTTGGTTATTTAGTAACGTATTGTTTAGCCTCCAGGTGTTTCTGTTTTTTACGTTTTTTCCCCTGTAATTGATTTCTAATCTCATAGTGTTGTGGTCAGAAAAGACGCTTGATATGATTTCAATTTTCTTAAAATTACTGAGGCTTCATTTGTGACCCAAGATGTGATCTATCCTGGAGAATGTTCCATGCGCACTTGAAAAGAAAGTATAATCTGCTGTTTTTGGATGGAATGTCCTATAAATATCAATTAAATCTATCTGATCTATTGTGTCATTTAAAGCTTCTGTTTCCTTATTTATTTTCATTTTGGATGATCTGTCCATTGGTGTGAGTGAGGTGTTAAAGTCCCCCACTATTATTGTGTTACTGTCGATTTCCTGTTTTACAGCTGTTAGCAGTTGCCTTATGTATTGAGGTACTCCTATGTTGGGTGCATATATATTTATAATTGTTATATCTTCTTGGATTGATCCCCTGATCATTATGTAGTGTCCTTCCTTGTCTCTTGTAATTTTCTGTATTTTAAAGTCTATTTTATCTGATATGAGTATTGCTGCTCCACCTTTCTTTTGATTTCCATTTGCATGGAATATGTTTTTCTATCCCTTCACTTTCAGTCTGAATGTGTCCCTAGGTCTGAAGTGGGTCTCTTGTAGACAGCATATAGATGGGTCTTGTTTTTGTATCCCTTCAGCAAGCCTGTGTCTTTTGGTTGGAGCATTTAATCCATTCATGTTTAAGGTAATTATCTATATGTATGTTCCTACGACCATTTTCTTAATTGTTTTCAGTTTGTTTTTGTAGGTCCTCTTCTTCTCTGTGTTTCCCACTTAGAGAAGTTCCTTTAGCATTTGTTGTAGAGCTGGTTTGGTGGTGCGAATTCTCTTAGGTTTTGCTTGTCTGTAAAGCTTTTGATTTCTCCATAGAACCTGAGTGAGATCCTTGCCGGGTAGAGTAATCTTGGTTGTAGGTTCTTCCCTTTCATCACTTTAAGTATATCATGCCACTCCCTTCTGGCTTGTAGAGTTTCTGCTGAGAAATCAGCTGTTAACCTTATGGGAGTTCCCTTGTATGTTATTTGTTGTTTTTCCCTTGCTACTTTTAATAATTTTTATTTGTCTTTAGTTTTTGCCAATTTGATTACTATGTGTCTCAGCATGTTTCTCCTTGGGTTTATCCTGTATGGGACTCTCTGCACTTCCTGGACTTGCGTGGCTGTTTCCTTTCCCATGTTAGGGAAGTTTTCGACTATCATCTCTTCTAATATTTTCTCTGGTCCTTTCTCTCTCTCTTCTCCTTCTGGGACCCCTATAATGTGAATGTTTTTGCGTTTAATGTTGTCCCAGAGGTCTCTTAGGCTCTCTTCATTTCTTTTCATTCTTTTTTCTTTAGTCTGTTCTGCAGCAGTGAATTCCACCATTCTGTCTTCCAGCTCACTTATCTGTTCTTGTGCCTCAGTTATTCTGCTATTGATTCTTTCCAGTGTAGTTTTCAGTTATTGTATTGTTCATCTCTGTTTGTTTGTTCTTTAATTCTTCTAGGTCTTTGTTAAACATTTCTTGCATCTTCTCCATCTTTGCCTCCATTCTTTTTCCAAGGTCCTGGATCATCTTCACTATCATTATTCTGAATTCTTTTTCTGGAAGGTTGCCTATCTCCACTTCATTTAGTTGTTTTTCTGGGCTTTTATCTTGTTCCTTCATCTGGTACATAGCCCTCTGCCTTTTCATCTTGTCTATCTTTTTGTGAATGTGGTTTTTGTTCCACAGGCTGCAGGATTGTAGTTCTTCTTGCTCCTGCTGTTTGCCCTCTGGTGGATGAGGCTATCTAAGAGGCTTATGCAAGTTTCCTGATGGGAGGGACTGGTGGTGGATAGAGCTGACTGTTGCTCTGGTGGGTGGAACTCAGTAAAACTTTAATCCGCTTCACTGATGATGGGTGGGGCTGGATTCCCTCCTTCTTGGTTGTTTGGCCTGAGGCAACCCAACACTGGAGCCTACCTGGGCTCTTTGGTGGGGCTAATGGCGGACTCTGGGAGGGCTCACGCCAAGGAGTACTTCCCAGACTTTCTGCTGCCAGTGTCCTTGTCCTCCCGATGAGACACAGCCACCCCCTGCCTCAGCAGGAGACCCTCCAACACTAGCAGGTAGGTCTGGTTCAGTCTCTATGGGGTCACTGCTCCTTCCCCTGGGTCCTGATGCACACACCACTTTGTGTGTGCCCTCCAAGAGTCTCTGTTCCCCCCAGTCCTGTTGAAGTCCTGCAATCAAATCCCAGTAGCCTTCAAAGTCTTATTCTCTAGGAATTCCTCCTCCTGTTGCCAGACCCCCAGGTTGGGAAGCCTGACGTGGGGCTCAGAACTTTCACTTCAGTGGGTGAACTTCTGTGGTATAAGTGTTCTCCAGTCTGTGAGTCACCCACCCAGCAGTTAATGGGACTTGATTTTACTGTGATTGCCCCCCTCTTACCATCTCACCGTGGCTTCACCTTTGTACTTGGATGTGGGGTATCTTATTTGGTGAGTTTCGGTGTCCTCCTGTCGATGATTGTCCAGCAGCTAGTTGTGATTCTGGTGTTCTCGCAAGAGGGAGTGAGAGCACGTCCTTCTACTCCACCATCTTGGTTCCCAAATCCCCAAGTAGTAATTTCTAAACTGCCCAGTATAATCATAAGGTACCAAAACACAATATTGAGACCAAAAGGTTTATTTGTACTTGACACTGGAATATTATACTTATTTAAAAATATCTGTCTGGGAAAGATAAATTTGTAATCTATCTAGGAGTAGAAGGTGACAATCAGGAAAAAAAGGAAGGTTTAAATTACGTTATGTTAGGAAAATGAAGAAGGTAGCCAGGAAAATAGTGGGAGGTTATGATAACTACTATTAAATATGTAAGGAGCTCCATGAAAGAGGAGTGACATCAGTATGTGTTACTCAAGGAGACATTAATGGGGCAGAAGATTCCAGCTCAAGATAAAGAAGACTTTTGACAAGGAGAGTTGCCCAATAAACAAACCACCCCTCCCCCAAAAAAATCCGAGGCCTCAATAAATCACTAATTTTTGCCAATATTTTTATAAATTGATCTTGTACTCTGCAACCTTGCTGAAATCATTTATTAGTTGTAATAGTTTTTTATTGGATTCCCTGGGATATTCTATATACATAGTAATGTCACATACAAATAATTTTACTTCTTCCTTTGCAATCTGGATGCCTTTTATTTCTTTACCTTGCCTCATTGCACTGGCTAAAACTTTCAGGATAGTGTTGAGTAGAAGTGACAAGAGTGGACATCCTTGTCCTATTCTTGATTTCAGAGGGAAAGCATTCAGTCCTTCATCATTGAGTGTGTTAGCTATGAGTGTTTTGTAGATGCCTTTGATCAGATTGAGGAAGTGCCCTTCTATTCCTAATTGAAGTGGTTTTATCATGACTGTTGGATTTTGTCAAATGCTCCTTCTGCATCTGTTGAGATGATCCTGTGGTTCTTGTCCATTTCCGTAGTGATATGGTGTATCACACTGATTGATTTTTTTTAAAGATTTATTTATTGATTGATTAATTGATTGATTGCTATGTTGGGTCTTCGATTCTGTGCTAGGGCTTTCTCTAGTTGCAGCAAGCGGGGGCCACTCTTCATCACGGTGCATGGGCCTCTCACTATCGTGGTCTCTCTTGTTGCAGAGCACAGGCTCCAGACCCGCAGGCTCAGTAGTTGTGGCTCACAGGCTTAGTTGCTCCGCGGCATGTGGGATCTTCCCAGACCAGGGCGCGAACCCGTGTCCCCTGAATTAGCAGGCAGACTCTCAACCACTGCATCACCAGGGAAGCCCCACTAATTGATTTTTGTATGTTGAAACAATCTTGCATTCCTGGGGAAATCCCACTTGGTCATGGTCATGAGGTCTAATCCTTTTTATATGTTGCTAGATTTTCATCTGTATTCAGAAGAGATATTGGCCTATCATTTTCTTTTTTTTGTGATGTTCTTGTCTGGCTTTGGTATCAGGGAAGTACTGGCTCTGTAGAATAAATTAGGAAGTGTTCCCTCCTCTTCTACTTTTTTGGAAGAGTTTGTGAAAAAATTAATGTTTGGTAGGATTCACCAGCAAAGCCATCTGAGCTTGGGCTTTTCTTTGTGAAAGTTGTTTTATTTACTAATTCAGTCTCTTTACTTACTGTAGATATTTTCAGATTTTCTAGTTCTTCTTGAGTCTGTTTTGGTAAGCTTATGTTTTTTGTTTTTGCTTTTAGGAATTTGTCCATTTCACCAAAGTTATCTAATTGGTTGGCATGTAATTGTTTGTAATATTCCATATAATCCTTTATATTCCTGTGGATTCACAATCATGTCCCCTCTTTGATTCCTGATTTCAGAGCTTTGAGTCTCCTCTCTCTTTTCTTGGTTTGTCAATTTTGTTCTTTTCAAAAATCCAACTTTTGATTTTTGTTGATTTTCTGTTATTTTTCTCTTCTTTGTTTCATCAATTTCCACTCTATTCATTATCATTTCTTTCCTTCTGCTTGCTTTAGATTTAATTTGCTCTCCTTTATTTCAGTGCTTAAGGTGGAAGGTTAGGTCATTGGTATGAGATCTTTTTTCTCTTTTAATATAGGCATTTGCAGCTCTAAATTTTCCTTTAAGCACTTCTTTTGCAGCATCCCTGAAGTTTTGGTATGTTGTGCATTCATTTTCATTCATCTTAAAGTATTTTCTATTATCACTTGTGGTGTCTCATTTGACTCACTGGTTATTTAGGAGTGTGGTGTTTAAGTCCCATGTATTTGTGAATTTCCCACATTTCCTTCTGTTATTGATTTCTACTTTCATTCCATTGTGGTTGGAAAACACATTTTGTATTATTCAATCTTTTAAAATTTATTGAGGCTTGTTTTATACATAGCATATGGCTATCCTGGAAAATGTTCAATATGTGCTTGGAAAGAATGTGTGTTCTGTTGTTGTTGGGTGAAGTGTTCTGTAGATGTCTGTCAGGCCTTGTTGGTTGAAAGTATTGATCAACTCTTCCATTTCCTTGTTGATCTTCTGTCTAGTTATTCTATCTACTGAAACTTTGCAGCTATTATTGTTGAATTGTCTGCTTCTCACTTCAATCCTTTTGTTTCATTTACTTTGTATTAGATTTATTTACCTTGTGATTTTGTTGTACATGACTGTATGCTTGTAATTGTCATAATATCCTGATATAGTGACCCTTATATCATTATAAAATATTCTTCTTTATCTGTAGTACCATTTTGTTTTGTTTTGTTTTAAAGTCTAATTTATCTGATATTAGAATGGCTACTCAGGCTGCTTATAGTACATGGTATATATGTTTTCATCCCATTTGCTTTTAACCTATATATATTTTTGGATCTTAAAAGTGTCTCCTACAGGGAGCACTTTGTTGAATCTCTGCCTTTTGATTGGATTGCTTAATGTTATAACTGATATGTCTGGATTTATCTTTGCCATTTTACTTTTTGTTTTTATATGTCTTATATTGTTTTTGTCTCTTCTTTACTACTTTTTTATTCAGTGAACATTTTCTTGTGTAACATTTTAATTTCCTTAATCATTTTCTCACTATATTTTTAATTGCTTTCTTAATGGTTGCTCTAGGGCTTACAATGTACATCTTAACTCTACTCCAGAATCTCCAGAATTATACTACCTAATTGCAGTGACATATAGAAACATTACTGCTATATATACTCTTTTTCCTCTTCCTTTTTTTTCTTGTTATATTTGTTATCCATACACCTACCTGTGTAACAAACCACAATACATTTTTATAGTGTTACTTTATATAATTTTATATCTTTTACAGATAAGAAATGAGAGAACTTATATTTCATTGAGTTTTTTACATGAGCCTTTTTATTTAGCATTTCTCGTTCTCTTCATTTGTTCCTGTGGTTCTGAGTTATCAGCTGCTATCATTTAATTACTGCAAAACATCTTTGCTTCCATCTGCTTTATTTGTGGCATTATTATCAAATATACTTCATTTCTATATTATACTGGTCAGTAGTATAATTACATACATATTGGTTTATACAATTGCTTTTTAATTTTTATTTATTTATTTATTTATTTATGGCTGTGTTGCATCTTCATTTCTGTGCCAGGGCTTTCTCTAGTTGTGGCAAGTGGGGGCCACTCTTCATCGCGGTGCGCGGGCCTCTCATTATCGCGGCCTCTTGTTGTGGAGCACAGGCTCCAGACGCGCAGGCTCAGTAATTGTGGCTCACGGGCCCAGCCACTCCGCGGCATGTGGGATCTTCCCAGACCAGGGCTCGAACCTGTGTCCCCTGCATTGGCAGGCAGATTCTCAACCACTGTGCCACCAGGGAAGCCCAACAATTGCTTTTTAAACAAGAGAATAAAGAAAAAGAAATATGCAATTATAGTGTTTTTTATAATTACTACAATCACCTCTACTAGTATGCTTTGGTTGTTTTGTATTGTCTGATGTCACTTGACTTCAGCCTGAAAAACTTCCTTTAGTATGTCTAGTAATAACTAGTATGTCTGCTAATAACAAATCCTCTCAGTTTTGTTTATCTGAGAATGTCTTTATTTTGCATTCATTCTTGAAAGATTGATTTCCTAGAAAATTATTGTTTTACAGTTTTTATTTTTCAGTACTTTAAATATTCCATCCCACTGTCCTCTGGCTTCTAGAACTCAGCTATTTATCTTACTGGGATTCCCACATATGTGGTCATTTTTCTCTTGATGCTTTCAGATTTATTTTTATTTTTTTGACTTTCAATGTCTTTATTGTGACATATCTGGATGTAGATCTCTTTGTGTCTACTCAACTTGGAGTCTATTGAGCTCCTTAATTGTGTAGATTAATGCATTTCATGAAATCTAGACAGTTTTCAGCCATTATTTCTTCAAATATATTCTCTGCTCTATTTGGTACTTCCATCATGCATATGTTGGTGCACTTAATGGCGTGCCTTTATTTCTCTGAGGCTTTGTTCATTTTTTCTTCATTCTTTTTTCTATTTTTCAGATTGTTTCATCACTATTGATATCTTTTCAAGTTTGCTGATTCTTCTGCCAGCTCAAATCTACTGGTCGATCTGCTCTAGTGAATTTATTATTTTGGTTATTGTACTTTTCAACTCCTGAAATTGTCCTTTGGCTCTTTTTATGAATATAATTTTTATTTCTTTATTGACAGTCTCTATTTGATGAGACATTATTATCATACCTTCCTTTACTTTTTTAAACACAGTTTTCTGTAGTTCTTTGGGCATATTTATAATAGGTACTTTGAAGTCTTTATCTGCTTAGCCTGACATCTGAAACCTCTCAAAGGCAGTTTCTGTTGCCTTTTCCCCTGTATATGAGTCATCCTTTCCAGTTTCTTTGCATGTTTGTTTCACAATTTTTTGTTGAAAGCGGGGCATTTTAGATAAGATATTTTAGCAACTGTGGATACTAAGTTTCCCCTTCCCTCTAGGACTTGCTGTTTGCTTGCTTATTTATTTGTTTAGCTCTTTGGCTGGGCTATTTCAGGGACATCTATTTCCCCTGTGGTGTGCAGCCTTTAATGTCACTCCTCAGAGGGCTCAGCCTTGGACATGTACACTGTCACCCCTATCTTCCTGGAATGACAGTGTTTCTAGTTGGCCTGTCTTTGATGAAGTTTCTAGATGGTCTGCCTCTACTGATATCACACTCAGCTCTTAGCCTCCACTAATTAGTATATGATCACTCTTTTCTTTCAATAACATCCTGGAGGCATAAATTACTACATGGTCTGATCCAATTAAACTCAGGCCCCTTGGCCAGGGTAGTCTTACAGGTCAGTCTTTGAGGTCAGGTCAGACTTCAAGAGGAGCACTTCTTGGCTGTCTCTTTCCCTGCTTTTCTCTGTTAAACTGAGCTTTGACCTACCATTTGGCTTGTTGCTCTCATCCAGTTACCCCCCATCCTCCTCTTAACTGCACACCACTAAAATCTTATTTTCAATTCACCCTTTAGGCTTAAATTTCCCCATGTTTGGTCCCAAATAAGCTCAGTCTCCTTAGGAAAAGCTATGGAACTTTCTGTTCTTACAGCTTGATTTTCCCCCAAGGAAGAACCTTTGCACCAATTCTGTGGATTGAGTGGGTAGAACCCACTTTGCAGAGTAACATCCCCAGTCTATAAGCAGAATGCTGGGTAATGGCAACATCCCCTGGTCTTCTTGGCTTGCCTTGCTCAGCATGGAACTTCTGCCCTACCAGTGATTTTGAGTGAGACTGATTCAGGCCTTGTGTTCTTGGCCTGCCATGCCTGGGGCAGATCTTCTGATCTATGAGTAGGGACTGAGTGGTGGAAGGGAGCTTCAGACTCTCTGCCATTCTTGCCTCTAAGACAGCTTCAGCAACACAGAGCTGGGTGAGATGAGGAGTGCTGGTGTCCCCTGCCCCCCGCCGCCCCCCACACACCCTAGGAGGAAGCTTAGCCCTAGCAGAGAGCTGGGGGAAATATAGTCCTGTGTTCATAGCTGCACCCACGAAGAGTAGAACTGTCATCTTGCTGAAGTGGGGGAAGAGAGGACAGGTCATGGTTCAGATGTCACAGATGCTTACTGTTCTTACCTAGATTTCATAGATTTTCCTGAATAAATGTTTCTCCATTTTTTTGTATAGCCTCAGGACAATTTCAAGAGACTTGAAATGGTTTTGTATTTTATATTTTTTTTATATTTGAAATTAAACATTTTATTTTGAGGTAACTGTTGACTGACATGTAGTTCTAAGAAATAATAGAGATCCCATGTACCCAGTTTCCCCAAATGGTAACATCTTGCATGATTATAGTATAATATCGCAACTAGGATATTGACATCTCTACATCAATATACAGAACATTTTTATCACCACAAGAACTTTATTTTTTAAAATTTAATTTAATTTAATTTTTGGCTGCGTTGGGTCTTCGTTGCTGTGTGCAGGCTTTCTCTAGTTGCAGCAAGTGGGGGCTACTCTTCATTGCGTTGCACGGGCTTCTCATTGTGGTGGCTTCTCTTGTTGCAGAGCACAGGCTCTAGGCACACAGGCTTCAGTAATTGTGGCATGCAGGCTCAGTAGTTGTGGCTCGCAGGCTCTAGAGCGCAGGCTCAGTAGTTGTGGCACATTGGCTTAGTTGCTCCACGGCATGTGCGATCTTCCCGGACCAGGGATCGAACCCGTGTCCCCTGCACTGGCAGGTGGATTCTTAACCACTGCGCCATCAGGGAAGCCCCACAAGAACTTTTATAATGACAACTACTTCCCTCCTACCACCAGCCTCACCTTATCCCCTAGCAACCACTAATCTAGGCTTCATTTCCATAATTTTTGTCTTTTCAAAGATGTTATATAGGTGGAATCATACTAGTACGTATGTCTAGAACTTCTAGCATTATTTTGAAGAGTGGTGATAGTGGACATGCTTTAATTGCTTCTGATCTTAGGGGGAAAGCATTCAGTCTTTCACCATTAACTCTAATGTTAGCTATAGATTTTTGGTAAGTGTTCTTTACCAAGTTGAGAAAGTTCCTCTCTATTCCTATTTTTCTCTATTGTTTCACTGAAGAAAGAGTCCACAGGTCTCCTCAAAAGCCATTCCAAATGTACTCCCTCTATTGGCTATATTTTTTAAGGTACATAGCTTTGCAGAGGAATCTCAGGTTCTCATTCAATCTTTGAGCCTGGTTAGCTCTATTCATGTCCATTATTCTCCTTCCCTGCTTCACTCATGTTGGCCTACCAGATGATTGGTTTCCCTCCAAAATGGTGACTCTCTGACCTACATCTTTTATTTACTTCTCTTCCCAGGACTGTGCTTTTCCTGATGAACTCCCCCTTCTGAAGTCTTACACTGTGTCTCTTTGAACACTTGTTCTAAGGTCAAGGATATGTAATCTAAAACTTTTAGCACTTTAAACAATCTTTTCTTTCACATATGGATATTTAAAATAACTTTTCCATTTTGACCCTTTTAAATGGAGACTATTCAGTCTCCAATGACCAACCCATGTCAAGACTGGTCAACTTTGTCCAACAATCCATATTCCTTCTAATAAATGCCTTCTGGTCATATACTTGATATGATTAGAAAGAAGTAAATTGAGGATGCCACCTAGAGATGTGAAGAGTGTGCTACAAGGTACTATTACCTCGGAAAGGTCATGAAATTCTGGGAATCTGGTCCTTTTCATTACATGTTGAATTGAATAAATCTGGTCAATGAGACATCAACAAAGTTCACAGGAGACTGATATACAAATAAGTAATATAACTGTCAAGTGGAATCAAAACTCCTTTTATCTCATTAGTAAACTTTCCTTGTAGAAAATACCTTAACAGCAAATTATTCTAAACAGTATATTTCTCAATGAGCATGAAATCAGAATAAGAGATCTTAGCACAATCAAGTTTTTAAATGATAAAACAAATATTTTCATTAATTTCTAACTCCATTACTCCAATTTTTATGTAACGTCATTTTTCCCTACAATATCTTGAGAAAGTTACATAGTTATAAACTGGGTAACCCCAGTTTACAGTTGGAGAAACAGACACTCTGTGTCAACAACCTGTACAAGATCCTTGAGGAAGTCAGAGGTAGCCCCAGTGTAGTAATAAAATGCTCCTCTCTGCTAGTCAAGGTGAGATGGCTCCCCCACTTAGGTGGCATTTCTGGAATGCAAAGCTCTATTTCCAAAATTAGATGTTATTGGGCATAGGTATGTGCTGTCAAAAAAAGGTATGCCCATTTTTTTCAGTCTGTATTCAAGTGCCTGAAGTTACTGTTACCAAAAATACAAACTGCCCAGTATTCTTGAAGCTATTCTGTCAAATATATAAACCAGATTCTGTGTTAAGTTATACAAGATTTGCATGAATACTCTCCAGATGTTTGATGTCACAGAAAGAACTTATTCTGTTGTTTGGGATTCCTCAAAACCATATCCTCTGTGTTTGCATATGACAGGACACCCTGGGACATGAATGCTAAAAAGAGAATGGATACATATGGCACTCTCTAGGGAAAATAAACTTTGCCACATTGTAATATAAGATGAAGTTAAGGAGTGTGATGTGACTTTAGAATATATATATATACATATGTATATATATATATGTATATATATGTATATATGTATATATATATATCAAAAGTGAAGTAAAATGTTTGGTACTTTTCACAGAGCCATAAAAAAAAAAATCACAATGTGTATCTCTTTAGCTGTTTCGTAATTAATATTGATTACATGAGAGCAAGAGAAATAACCAATGCCAGAGGATCATGGCCAGCACCCATTTTGAGTATTCAGAGCCAGTTTTTAAATATTTTGAAAGTGTATTCTTTATTATCAGAGTGTAGAGTTTGATATATATGCATAAGATCTACCCTTTTATTTATATTGTTTAGATCATCTCTCTCCTTATTTTTGCCTGCTTGATCTATTTTGTTATTAAAAGTGCTATATTAAAATTTCCTATTATTAGGGTGTTTCTACCTATGTCCCCTTTCATCTCCTGTAGTTTTGTTTCATAAAAGTTGCTGTGTTATTTGATGCATAATACTCACATGTTATGTCTTCATTGTGGATTATGGTTTTTAGCACTTCTTTGTCATGTTTTCCTGATTTCGTACTTGAATTCTACTCTACCTTATCAGGATTTGTTACCCCTGTTCTCTTTTTATGTCCATTTTCCTGGTATACTCTTGCACATGCTTTTAATTTTGGCCTTTATGAGTCACTTTAAGTGTGTCTCTTACATATAGCATGTACTTGGGTTTTGTTTGCAAGCCAATTGGAAATTTTTTTCTTTAAATAGGTGTTATATTCATTCACATCTTAAGTTAAAAAAAACAATAAAATTGCCTTTATTAGTATACAGTTTTAACATACATACAGATTCATGTTACTATTACCATGATCTGAATATAGAACAGCTCCCTCACACTTCCTCCATGGAGTCAATTCCTCCCTCCCACCTAACACCTGGGACACACTGATCTTTTTTCTGTTGCTTTAGTTTTGCATTTTCTGGGATGACATAGAAATGTGGCATAAATGGAATCACACAATATGTAACCTTTTGAGATTGACTTCCTTCACTCAACATAATGCCTTTGAGGTCCATCTGTGTTTTTGCATGTGTCAATAATTTATTCTTCCTTATTGCTGAGCATTATTCCATCAAATGGATGTCATACAGTTGTCCTACAGTTTGTTCATTTGTTGGAAGAAAATGAGTTGTTTATAGTTTTTGGAGATTATGAATAGAGCTGAGATGCACATTTGCGTACAGGTTTTTGTGTGAACGTACATTTTCATTTCTCTGGGATAAATGCCTACGAGTGAGATTGTAGGGTCACATGATATGTGTATGTTTAACTTTATAGGAAACTGCTAAACTGTTTGATACAGTGGCTGTACCATTTTTTATTCCCACCAGCAAAGATTAAATTTCTAGTTGATTAGCTTCCTTGTCAGCACTTAGTATTGTCAAGTTTTTTGTTTGTTTTCCCATCTTCTGTGGTAGCTCAATGCAGTTTTAATTTACATTTCACTAATGGATAATAATGTTAAGCATCTTTCATGTGCTTATTTGCCATCTGTATATACTGTTTGGTGAAGTGTATGCCCAAGTCTTTTGCTCATTTTTAAAATTAAGTTGTTTGTTTCCTTATTGTTCCTTATTGTTTAGTTTTGAGAGTTCTTTATATAGTCTGGATACAAGTCTTTTGCTGTATATAACATTTCCAAGTCTTTTTCTCCTGGTCTGGACCGTATCTTTTTTTTCTCTTAATTGTCTTATACAGAGTGGAAGTTTTAAATTTTAATGAAGTCAAATTTATCATTTTTTTCCTTTGTGGGTTGTACATTTAGTGTCATATTTAAGAACCTTTGACTTACTCCAGGTTACAAAGATTTTCTTCTATGTGTTCTTAATTTTTTTTTATAGTTCTATGCTTTACATCTAGACCTATGACTGATTTTGAACTAATTTTTTATGAAGTCGGAAGGGTTTTGCCTATAGACATCCAGTTATCCTAACACCATTTGTTGAAACGACAGTGCTTTCTCCAGTAAATTGCCTTTCCGCCTTTGTCAAAAATCAATTGGAGGGGACTTTTCTGGTGGTCCAGTGGTTAAGAATCTACACTTCCAATGCAGGGGCATGGCTTCAATTCCTGGTCGGGGAACTAAGATCCCATATGCCGCGTGGTGAGGCCAAAAATATATATATATATATTGCACATATTTATGTGGGTCTATTTCTGACTCTGTCTTCTGTTCCATTGATCTACATGTCTCTCTCTTCACCAACACAGCACTGTCTTGGTTATGATAGCTTTATTATAATAAGTGTTAAAACAAGGTAGTGTGGGTCCTTCAAATTTATTTTTTTTCAAACTTGTTTTAATTATTTTAATTTCTTTGTCTTTTGATATAAATTTTAGAATCAGTTCTCTTATTGGAATTGCATTAGATCTATAGATCCCATTCATAATAAAATATGTGGAACAAACTTTAAAATTGTAAAACCTAATGATATAATGGGCACATATGAACCAACCAGTCAATCAAAGAAGTGGAACATTAAAACTTGCATCTATTTCTGTGCTTTCCCTCTGTCTTGTATCCATAACTACTTTTTCCTTTGATGAAGCTAATTACTCAAGGGCAAACATTCGAATTTGTTGAATTCTTAGGTCTTCTGAATCACTTTACCTTCCACTTGTGATTTGGCTTTTAGAATTTTACTTCTTATGATGGCCTCTTCTAAAAAATGTCGAGAGTACAAGAGGAGATAAACTTCATACTACTTCAAAAAACCATATTTTTTAGTTTCTACTATGTTGAACTAATTTTTCAAGTTAAACATTAGGTTTAAGGAGGTTTAAATTTTAATCTCAAATAAAGTAATGGAATTGAAATAAGTAATTAATACAATTATTCAGTCATTTATTACTTCTAAAGTTCCATAGGAATGTACCAGTACCTTTCTTATGGCACCTATAATTCTCTACATTGCATCACATTTATTTATGTGTATATCAGATTTAGTTTCCTCCATTTTATTAAAATATAATTGTCATTAAACATTGCATTAAAGGTGTACAACATAATTATTTGACTGTATATATTGAAAAGTTATCACCACAATGGTTTTAGTTAACATCCATCACCTCACATAGTTACAATTTTTTCTTTCTTGTGATGAGAACTTTTAAGATCTACTCTCTTAGCAACTTTCAAATATACAATACAGTATACTTAACTATAGTTACCATATTGCACATTAATCCCCAGATTTATTTATCTTGTAACACCCTCACCCATTTCCCCCTCCAACTCCTACCTCTGGCAACCACCAATCTGTGCTTCACTTCTCAAACCTGGAGCAAGACCTCTCTCTGTATTGCAGTAGTGCTTCATACCAAGTCTGCCACTCAGTTAATTTCAAACAAATGAGTGAAGTGTATTTTTACCTCTGTCAATATCATCCCAGATTTCAGTTGAATTGTTTTGCCATTTCTTTGAGATTGTATTATGTAGCTTTTGAACAAGGACTAAAGATGTAAGCAAAGCTCATGAAAATTAGTCTGGAGAAATGAAACAGCAGATATTTCTAGACCCAACTCATTGTTAATGACCACCTAAGTCTCTCAGTACTGTAGTCAGTTGGATTTTTGTCTTTCCTTTCCAGCTGAATGCTTCCAAGCAACCTTGAGCAGGGAGGTAAAGAATAAATGGAAGTGTAGACTATTAGGTTGTGAAAACATTGCATTCCCCCAACTGGGGCACTCAATAAGTGGCTAGTCACAGGAAACCTACACCACAGAATATAGTTCCATTTCTTTTATTTGGTGAGAAGCCTATTTATGAGTTAATGTGGGATGAAGATATTCAGTGCAAAACCTGTATCAGATGACTAAGTGTTAACCAGTAGAATATATCCTTAGAATTACTCCTTCTCATTCAAATATTTACTAATATAAAATTCTGGGCTTCCCTGGTGGCGCAGTGGTTGAGAATCTGCCTGCCAATGCGGGGGACACGGGTTCGAGCCCTGGCCTGGGAGGATCCCACATGCCGCGGAGCAGCTGGGCCCGTGAGCCACAATTACTGAGCCTGCGCGTCTGGAGCCTGTGCTCCGCAACAAGAGAGGCCAAGATAGTGAGAGGCCCGCGCACCGCGATGAAGAGTGGCCCCCGCTTGCCACAACTAGAGAAAGCCCTCGCACAGAAACGAAGACCCAACACAGTCATAAATAAATAAAATAAATAAATAAATAAAGCATGACACAAATTAAGCAATGTGAATACCATCAAGCTTTAAAAAAAAAAAATCTGATGTGTCTAGCATTAGTGTCATTCATTATCACGAGCATGAAGGGTTTAGCTGTGTATTTGTGTATTAACTTTTACAATGTTAAAATTTAATATTTATAATGTTGCACTTAATTCACCCATTTAAAAACATTTACTGAGTGCCTAGGCCTTCTTTTGGACTCTAGGAATACAACAATGAAGCAAACATACAGGTCATATTCTAAATTTCATAACCAAATGATGTCTATAGCAATTAATTTTCTTTGAAATTTATCTAAAACAAATTATTTCTGTTTTGGGGAAAATTCTCCATAGATTATCATTGTATTATAAATGTATTTGAATCTCTATTTTGATTTTAAATAAGAAATATATAAGATTGCTAAGAAATCTAACTTAATAAACTAAACTGATACATAATTTTTTAGCAGTTGTAATAATTCATATTATAAATATATTTGAAATCTATTTAGCCTTTGCTTTCATGACAAGATAATATTTTCATTGACATAACATAATCTTTAATGTTTTATCACAGTCTTGCTCAAGATTCCTGAGTCTTAGGCCATAGGATATTGTGATTTGATCTAAGATTGTCCTAATATCGCTCTAAATCTGTATGTATATTAAATATTGGCAGTAGGTTTAATTAGCTTTCATTAAGTACTTCAGCTTTTCAGTGTATAATTGTGTACTGCAAGATCATATACATGTGCCACAAATTTTACCAATTTTAGTCAGGCACTTTCTTAATTAACAGATAAGTAAAGTTTATTTTTTTAAAAATAAATTTATTTATTTAATTTATTTATTTTTGGCTGTGTTGGGTCTTCGTTGCTGCATACGGGCTTCTCATTGTAGTGGCTTCTCTTGCTGCAGTGCACGGGCTCTAGGCGTGCGGGCTCAGTAGTTGTGGCGCACGGGCTTAGTTGCTCTGTGGCATGTGGGATCTTCCCGGACCAGGGATTGAACCCGTGTCCCCTGCATTGGCAGGCGGATTCTCAACCACTGAGCCACCAGGGAAGCCCTAAAGTTTAATTTTTAGCAGAGATAGTCTGGACTATTTTGACATGAAACTGGTTCTTGTGTCTTGAAAATAATTAGATCATAAAGCCACTAGGGGGCTCACATACCATGTGTGTAAATCATGTGGCATCAGACGTACCCAGATTAAGTACTTCTGGGTACTTAAAGCACATGATAACTGGGGCAATAATATCACATTCAGTAGTTTTGTGTGGTAGGTTAAAAAGTAACATTCTTAACACAAAAGGTAAGGGAACAGTAACAGAAGATTCTAGGAAATACATTAAACAGGTGTAACTTAGGGAAATTAGCAACGAGGGGTCAAAAATTGAAACGGGAGAAATGTTAAGTCTGGTTGGTATCAATCCCTGTGAACACCCCTTCTGACTGGACTTGCTGTTGCTACAGGAGCATAAGCTCTAACTGTCAACCCTAGAGTCCTAGTGTTGGACAGAATTACTTTTGCACAAATAACATTATCTGGTATTATTTCAGTTGTCTCTTGTAATTGAGAAGACTTATTTGTAATCAATTTAAAAAGTCTTTAGCCTGTTCATTTTCTTTAGTGTAAGATTGTATCAATATTCTTTCATTTTCTAAAGAAAGAATCTTGAAAATCAATTCGAGTCCTTTCTTATATAATTCCAATTCAGGTGTTTCCAGCCAAGTGCATGCTTAAATATTTTATGAATTCTATCTATTTTTATTTTGTTTTGTTTTCAATCCAGGGACAATTCAGCATTAATTTGGCTGGAACTGGGATGAAGATATCCAGTACAGCAAAGTGGCTTGCTCAGGGCAGTTATGCCTCTGTCATCATTCACAGATCACAAGTAAGTCCTGCTGGACCAAAAAACCTGTCTGAAATACTTCTGTGCTGTGAACTAGCATTAAAGGTCCTCTACTTTAAATTTAGAGTTATATGAAGTTAATGACTAATGCGTTATTGCATATGATGCGCTATATTACATATAATGAAATATAACATTAATTTATGAAATTATGGAATTGAGTTCATTTTTATTCATGTGCTTATGTAGGTTTTATATACGTACACATTCATGTTTAGCCTATAGATATCTGAACATGAAATCAAATGCCAGAGCATATAGATTGAAGTAGCTCAAGTTTGGGGTTGATGGCTTGAAATGCAGGTACTTCAAAAAGAGGTAGTGCTTTTAGCTATACTCTAATTATTAAAGGTTTGTAGGTTTTAATATTTCAAAGTGAGAGGTAACTTTTTGGTTTATTTACCTCACTACTTTGATTTAGTGATAGAGCTGAGGTTGGAGCCATTTGTCATTTAACAAATATCCTTTATAGGTTCTTCAAGAATTAGGAATATTTTTTATGGCTGTATGCATGTTTTCCTCTGTCTACCTTTATCTAGAGAACATTGGTATTTGGTTTTTACCTATAGCACATGTATTATCTAAAGTAGAATCCATTTAATTTTGATGCTGGTATGGTGTACTAGCACATACTCTTTATGAGATGTCTCCTAGTACTTGGAGTTACCACGTCTTAGATAGCATGATTCTATCTATAGTAAATCAGGATCTACATTATAAGTGTCCTCACCTATATTGCACATAAATCAGCACCATCAACAACCCCCTGCCCACTCTAAGGTTTTATAACTTTTCTTTCTTTTGATAAAAGTGACTTCTGTTACACTCCTATTTATATGAATACTACTTGTAAATGAAATTCAATTTTCTAATAATCAGAGACTAAAACATTATATTTCTGAATATTATGCAATTGTGTTTCAATTTATAATTAAAGAATTTAAATTTTTATTATTTCTATCATATGGGCAAGCAGTAGGCTTTTTAAAAATGGCTATTTCTAAATATTTATTTGGCAAATTTTGGTCTAATCCCTCTTGGTAGAAGAATGGAAATAAATTAATTACCTAGTTAAAGTATATTCTGAGCAAGTAGAAAATTTAGAGAGTGCAATGAGATATTCTGATTTTATCCAGCTTTTAGGTATCTTTTGGTTAAATGAGATCTGGCTGAGGGCAGCAGTAAAAATGAATATTTAGTACAGTCATTCCTTTTGCTTCTATTTAAGTTCTATTCTAAAGATTATTTGTTTATTTAATTGAGAATTTCCCCCTCAATCAAAAATTTTGCACATGAAGGTATTTCCTGAGATCTGTTGCCTGGTGTGAAACTGAGACTTGTGAAACCCGAATGTACTTATGGAAATGCACGCATATTTTCATTTCCCAGTAAATTTAAGCAAGATTAAGGGTTTACTTATACAATCCGTTTGCGAACAGGAATGTATATAAATTGGAATTTTTACTGCCATTCCTTTCTCTGTTTACTCAGACTCTCTAGAGTTTAGAAAGCTTCTGAAAGGAGAGGCAACTTCAAAAGCCCCTGATCTCAAAACATTCTTCATCCTCAAAAGTTCCAGGAACCCAAAGTTTCCTTCTCTACTCTCCCTCCTTAGATTAAAAAAACAAAAACAAAGCAAAACTTACCTTTTCTAGAAACTACAGGAGTTCAAGCTATTTTTGCTTTATCCTATTAAAATGCCTTTTGACTTTTGGACCTAAAGATGGAAGACAGTTTGGAAAGAAAATCTAGCATGTCCTGACCACCTCCTTCACCAGCCTCTGCCCACCCATTCCTCAATGAGCAGCTCTGATTTCCTAAAAAAAGAAGAATCTCCCTTTTTAGTCCTTGTCTAATTATAATTCCTGCTTTCAGTCCAGTTTTATTACCCGCCCCCCCATTTTATCACCTTCTAAATATTTTCTTCAGGCTGTGTTTCTAATGCTTCCAGGAGATATTTGAGGTTAATATGGCTTGGATTCAGTTAAGGTCATGTTTGCATAATATCTTTCTTTTATTTAGTCTGTGAGAATCTTATATAAAATCATGGCAATGCTAGACAACAGATTGGGAGAGGTTTTAATAAACTCACTGAAGCAAATAGATATCTTGTTGAAAAATAAGTGGGTTGAGATGAATTGTCTAAATTAGAGTGTGGTTTATAATCATTAAGTAGATAATATGAATCTCACATTATCTAATTCCCATGACCACAAATTTCAACTAATCCTGAAATGGCATGATCTTTGACCTCAAGTGTAATTGTTGTATGAAACCTTGGCTAATTATTTCAACCTCATGATTCAAAGCATTTGCTTTTTCTGCCTTGTGCACGCAGATACTAGCTTGTAACAGATTCTCCTGTATCTCTGCCTCTTCCTATTTTCAGGATGGAACCAAAGTCTACGGTAGATGTGGAGGGTTCTGTGGAAAGTGTATTCCTCACATGACTACTGGTCTCCCAATTCAAGTAATATGAACATTCAGAAGTGGGAAGTGTGTCCCAAAGAGGAGACATTCTCTGGAACCTGCAAATAGCTGGTGTTTGGTTCTTTACTCTTCCCTTCCTGAGATTTCCATGTCTAAAATGTCTGTGCCTTTTTTTCAGGGTGCTCCACAGGGAGTCACATCACTGCTTAATTTTTCAAGGCCTTCAAAATAAACTGAACGATATGTGATTCTAATCTGGATCCTTAAAAGGATATAGTAATTTATGGTAGGGTATACAGGGATGCTTGAATTATACCAAGATAATATTGCTGTTAACAGCTTGGACTGGACCACAATTACGTTATGCCTATAAACACACATGTAAATCTCTGCTCTGGTATCCTACTGTACAATGAATGTTTATTCTACTTGTTAAAATGGAGCAAGTAAACATTAGGAAAATGAACTTATTTAAAACTGCCATAAACATATTGAATCTGTCAGGTGAATAGCAAATCAATAGTCACATCAAAAAAGTACATAGCCATTATACTTTCTACTGATACAGCTTAGATACCTTGTTTTATGTTTCCTCTAATTTTTAATTGTGCGTTATGGTGCTTGAAAAAAATCATCCTAAATTATGGTATAATTTTGTATTTAAAATATATGCTTTGGTTAAATACTAAATATGAAATTTTGTGGGAATAATACAGAAGAAGATATGATATAGTAGACTTTGACTTAAAACACCTACCTCTAATTTGATTGTACTTATAAGAGCAATCCATTGTTTTTATAATGTTTATATTCTATCATGTCTTTATAGATCTTATATATGTATATGTCTACTCTTAAAAAATTAATTTTCTCACAGTTAAGTACTGTATTTTACTAATCAAGTAGAAAAGTAAGATTTATTGACATGTTGAAGATACTGTTTTGGTAAACATAAAATTATGTTTACATTTGCAAAATTTTTATTAGAGATGTTCAAGTTATTTCATATCTGAGGTGTCTCAAAGCCAGAACATAAAAGATAGTATAAAAATTAACTATTCATGGACAAATTCTCAGGTATTAAGAGATTTTTTTCAGGTGAATAATTTGTGTATTATATAATAATGTGATTTTAAAAGAATCATAGACAAATAATATTTTTCTATGGCAACCTACTTTATAAACCAAGAAAACTGAATCTACTAATAGATTTTTGCCAGTAAATAGTAGTGTACTAGTTTTACCAACAGAGTTTTTCTTTTTCAAAGATTTATTAGGGGTATATTGTACCATATAAGGTACTAAAGCAATTTTGTGCCAATGTGGTTAGATAAACATTTAGGGATCTCTGTATCAGAAAAGAAGTATTTTGCACTATGTGCCTGAAACCAGTTACAAACATTATTACAAACTGTGTAACATTTTCTAGAAATGTTTTTATTCATAAGTAAAATCTTATAATTTATAAACATTTAAGTAATAAACATATTTGTGTGATACATTAGGACTTTGTTTTCATTTTCCTTACAGGTTAAAAAAAAAAAAGGATTCGTCACCAAAAGGTCTATAACTCTAAAATCACTTCAGAAATTCTAAAAAGATTTTATTCAAATTGTTGCAGCTGGGATGGAAACAGCTCCTGTCCAGTGTATACCCTTCTCATGGAAATATGGGCAGGAGGCTGACAAAAATTTGCAATGACTTCAACAGCTTCTGTTCATAGAAGGGGTACCCATGTATACTCATATTCAATTGGTCAAATTAAATCACATGACCAAATCCTAGTCAATGGGGCAGGGAAATATACTACCTCTACAGTGCAGGATGGCCAGACATGTGGAAATGAGTGAGGACTCACAATCCTCTCCCAAGAGAGGGAGTAGATCCTTTTGAACAATAATATGTTACATCCATCCATCTTAAACGTCCCTAGAAATTGCCAAATTACTACTTTCTAAAGGGGTTAAATCAATTTAAATTACCACTGGCAGGGTGTAAAAATTTTAGAGTATCCACATCCTCAGTGACATGTGAAATTTTTTTCTGATCTTATGGGGCAGAGCATAGTATTTCATTGTTTGAATTTATATTTATTTAATTACTAGGTTGGATGAAGATCCTTTCATATATTTTTTGCTATTAGGTTCCTTTTTCTGAGAATTGCTTATTTATTTTTTGTTCACTTTACCTCTCCTGTCCTCCACCTTTCCTGCCTTTCCCCACCCTCTAAACTCCACCCCCAATAAAAAAAAATAAAAAAGGAAAGAAACAAACATATAAGGGAGTCAAGCAGTTTTATGTGAATGTGATTTAAAACATTTGAGAATCTCTTATCACAAAGCATGCTTTTTGCACTGTACCTTAGTTACAAATATTACTATGCAGTGTATAGTGATTTTCTATACCTGTTTACCATTTAAAGTGAAGCACTGTCTACATCTATTTTATCTATATTTCCTACTCCTTAAGGGGAAAAGATTTCCCTGATCATATCAAAGGCCAATCTGCCCATCTCTGCTCTTGATTTCCTCCCACTCTGAATTACCCAAGACCTTTCTCCGCAGATTATTCTCTCTCCTTTTCCTTTCTCTCTACTGGCTCCTTTTTTTCAGCCAAAAACTGTGTTCACCTCTCTTATATTTTAAAACAAAAATATGTCCTCCTCTGCCACCCCTATTCACTCTTGACACAAAACCTTTCTTTTTATTCTACTGTATTCTTTGCTTAAGAACAGAAACTATGGTTATTCCCTTCTGAATCCCTCACAGCTACTTATCAGAGTGTTGACTACAGCATAGTTTTAATATTTTCTTGTCAATTAATTAAAATATGCAGGAATTCAAATCCACATGAAAATATAAGAACAAATCTATTTGAACTATAATTTACAGATTTTTGGTGGGATTGATGTTTTTAAAAAAGTGAAGAGTCATCCCAAAAATATGTTCAGGAAGATACAGGGATTCCAGGAGTGATAAATCATGTTCCACTGTGGAATTTGGGAAGCCAGCCTAGAAGTAAACAATAGCCATCATATTTTTTCTCATGGAATAGGCCATGTAGGTCTGCTTTAATTTATGTTTTAAATTATTTTAAAAATACTTAACACTATGAATATTGATGGAAATATAAGAGAGTAACATAATTAACAGTCAATTTTATAGTAACAGCTTATTCACCATTGAGTGTAGGCTTGAGAAATACAAAACTATTTTTATAATGTCTCAATAGTAACAAAAAAGAATAGAATTGATGTTTTATTTTACTCTTCCTTGATGTCACTCATCAGGGTAGGCTATATCTTGGCTATTAAATATAGCTATTAGTCAACACTGGTGATTGCATCAACTTCTAATTTTTAAGCATGATTATTCTTTTCAAACATAGAAGACTTACAGTTTTCCTTGTTAATTTTTTTCTAATAATTTAGTTCATATCTTTTAGCTACCAAGTGTATAATTAAATGCTTTGCTTAAAGGTAAATAATAAGATCCAATTATGCATTATTTTGTTACTTTTTTTTAAGATAACATGATTATTTTTGTTACACTTATCCTATTTCCTTCTGTAATGACTCATCTCCTTTATTTGAAATATGAAAAATTATTTACAACTGACAACAGTGGCATCTGCTGGCCACTCTTAACTATTTCTCAGCGTGATAAAGAAAAAATGTCAAATTAATTTTCCTCTGCAATTTTCTGAAGAGCTTGAGAAGCAAATGCTTGCAATGGAGTAGGTGAACTGTCTTTGAGTTCTCTTTAACCCAGTTGAACACTGTTACCTATATCCTTATCAGATCCATATCTGTATCTCTGTCATACAAACATACATGTGTTCTTTTCACTACTTCAATCTGAGAATATTCTTAACAATATAGAATCTTCCTTGGCTTCCAGGAGCCAAAGAAATTGTTTTTAATGCAATAATTTTTTTGGAGAAACTTTATGCTACAAAAAGAGGAAACTCAGCAAGGGTTCGGGGACACGTCAGATTTCTAGACCAGGCTCTAATATTAACAAATAGCGTTAACATTAAACTTTAGGTTTGTTTCGTCAGCTGTAAAATAAGGGATTTAAAATAAATAATTTCCAAGGTACTTTTCAACTCTAAAAGTTTATATGTGTAAATTGTGTCTGGTGCCTTAGTTGGCAGTTTATTCAGTTTGCATTTATCTGACTATACCTTCATATTTTTAAACTTCATCTATAAAAATTTACAGAATTAAAACTTACAAAAACCTGCATGAATAGTACAAGTAGCTATCATATGTCCTTTAGCTGGATTCACTAATTTTTAACATTTTACCACGTTTGTTATATAAATAAAACTATTTGATATTTAATTGTGAGTAAAAAACACAGTTCTAGAAGGGGGTAGATCACTACACTTTCACTTTTACTACACAGAAGCTGTTCAGTTTACGAAACAAAGCAAAGATAGGTTCTGTTCACAGTGTTTCATAGTTAAGAAGATCTGAGTTTTTAATGTACTCTGCCATTTTGTATCTTTCCGGTATCATAACAAAACACATAATCTCAACCTCAGTATTGTAAATTGTAAAATGGATAGAAGAAAAATTGCATTGCTTGCCCTCCTAACATAAAAATTGTGAGAGTAAATGAGTTTATGTTTGTGAATATTCTTTGAATGGTAGAAAGTGCCAAATTAGCTACATTCCCTCATTTTAAATACAGAAAATAGCCTCGAAAGCACTATAGTGAGTAGACGGCACGTTCTGAGGGTCTACACTCCAGTTCTGCTGCTTATGTAAGCTCTGTGACCTTGGAAAAATCACTAGATCTTCCTGAACATCATGGTTGCAACTATAAATCTGAGCTGTTTATAGTATCTTTCTCACTTTGTGGCTGAAAATATTAATCTGTAAAATTTTGGTACGAGGTCAGGCTCTTAAATTGGGTTACATTTTTTTTGCTTAAAATTTTTTTATCGTGGTAAACTACACATTACACAATATTTAGCACCTTAACCATTAAAAAAAATACACAGTTTAGTGATACTCTGCATTCATATTTTGTGCAACCATTGCCACCATTCATCTCCAGAACTCTTTTCATCTTGCAAAACTGAAACATTGTACCCATTAAACAATAACTCCCTATTTAACGTTCATCCATGTTGTAGCATGTGTCAGAATTTCCTTCCCTTTTTAAGGCTAATGATATTCCATTGTACATACCATATATTGCTTATCCATTCAGCTGTCAATGGACATTGGGTTACTATCATGTTTTAGCTATTGTGAATAATGCTGCTATCAACATGGATGTACAAGAATTTCTCTGAGACCCTGCTTTCAATTCTTTTGGTGTGTACCCAGAAGTGGAATTGCTGATAATATGGTAGTTCTGTGTTTATTTTTTTGAGGACCCATCATATTGTTTCATACTGTTTTCCATGAACAGTACAAATTTCCAATATTTCCAAATTTCCAATTTCTCCATATCTTCTTCAACAGTGGTTATTTTTAATGTTTTTGATAGTAGCCATACTAATGGGTGTCAGGTGCTATCTCATTGTGGTTTTGATTTGTGTTTTCCTAATGGTTAGTAATTTTGGCAGTTTTTTCATGTGCTTATTAGCCATTCATATATCTTCTTTGGAGAAATGTCTATTCAAGTCCTTTGCCCATTTGTTAATTAGGTTATTTGTTTTTGTTGTTGTTGAGTTTTATTCTGGATATTAGTCCTTTATTTGCAAATATTTTTTCTTGTTGCATAGTTTGCATCAATGTTCATAAGTGTATTTGTCTACAGTTTTCTTTTCTCGTAGTCTTTGGCTTTGGTGTCAGAAGAATGCTGGCCTTAGAGAATGAGGAGTTAGAAGTTAGGAAGTGTTCTCTCCTCTTCAAATATTTTTTTGAAGTTTGAGAAAGATTGGTGTTTGTTAGTTATTCTTTAAATGTTTGATGGAATTCACAAGTGAAGCCATTAGGTTCAGGGATTTTATTTGTTGCCATGTTTTTGATTACTGATTCAATCTCCTAACTGGTTATCAGTCTAATCAGGTTTTCTACATCTTTGTGACTCAGTCTTGTTAAGTTTTGTGTTTCTCAGATTTGTCCGTTTCATCTAAGTTATCCAAGTTTGATCCACAGTTGTTCATATTACTCTTTTATAATCCTTTTTATTGTCTGTATTTATTATTGGTTGTAGTGTCTCCACTTTCATTTCTGATTTTAGTTATTTGATTCTACTCTCTTTTTCTTAGTCAATCCAACTAAAAGTTTTCAATTTCATTCATATTTTCAAAGAATCAACTTTTGATTTTATTGATTTTTCTCTATTGTTTTTCTGTTATTTATTTCATTTATCTCTGCTCTAATCCTTATTATTTTCTTCCTTCTGCCAGTTTTATTTTTAGTTGGTTCTTCTTTTTCTAGTTCTTTACGTTGCAAAGTTAGGTTGTTGATTTGAGATATTTCTTCTTTTCTAATGTGTTTATAAATTTCCTCCTTAGCATTGCTTTTGCTATGTCCCATAAGTTTTGATATATTGTGTCTTCATTTTAATTCATCTCTAAGTATTTTCTAATTTCCCTTGTGATTTCTTCTTTGATACATTTGTTGTTTAAGAGTGTGTTGTCTAATTTCCACGAATTTGTGCATTTTCCAGTTTTAGTTCTATTTTGATTTCTAACTTCATCTTGTTGTGGTCATAAAAGATATTCTGTATGATATCTATCTTATTAAACCTATGTAGACTTAATTTGTGGCCTAACATATGGTGTTTGCTGGAAGATGTCCCATGTGAAGTTGAGAAGAATGTGTGTTCTGTTGTTGTTAGATAGAATGTTCTGTATATGTCTGTTAGATTTAGTCAGTTTATTGTGTAATAAGTCCTCTATTTCCTTAATTCTGTCTGATTGTTCTATCTGCTATTGAGAGTAGAGCATTGGAGTCTCCAACTATTATTGTGGAAATGTCTATTTCTCCCTTCAGTTTTGTCCATTTATGCTTCATATATATTGATTGTCTGTCATTAGGTGCATAAATGTTTCTAATTATTATATTTTTGATGTATTGAAACTCATTAATATATAATGTTTTTCTTTGTCTCTTATACCTTTTTTTGATTTAAAGTCTATTTTGTCTATTAGTATAGCTTTTCCTGCTGTCTTTTGTTTAGTATTTGCATGAAATATTATTTTCCATCCTTTTACTTTCAACCTATTTGTATCTTCAGACTAAAGTGAGCCTCTTATAGATAGCATATAGTTGACATGACAGCATATCATGTTTTTTTATCTATTCTTCCAATCTTTATCTTTTGATTGGAGAGTTTAATTCACGTACATTTAGAGTAATTACTGATAAGTACTTACTTCTGTTATTTGCTATTTGTTTTCTATATGACTTATGGTGCTTTTTGTGTCCCTTATTTCCTGAATTCCTGTCTTCTTTTGTGTTTAGTCAATTTTTTAAATAAAATGTTTTAATTCCGTTCTTATTTCCTTTTTTTGATATTCTATAACTATTTTCTTTGTGGTTACCATGGGGATTACATTTAATATTCTAAAGTTTCAACACTCTAATTTGAATTTATACTAGCTTAACTTCAATAACGTTCCTTGTTCACAGCTCCTTCCCATGTCTTTCAGTTATTGGTGTCACAAAAGTACATCTTATACCTTGTGTGACCTAAAACATAAACCAGTAATTGATTTTCATAATGCATTAGTCTTAAATCGTATAGAAAACGAAAAGTGGAGTTACAAACTAATTCTACAGTAATACAAGCTTTTATAATGAATCATTTATTTACCTTTATTGACATCTTTGTTCCTTCTTATAGCTAAGTTACTAGCTAGTGTTCTTTCATTTCAATCTTCAGGACTACTCGTAGTGTTTTTTTGCAGGGCAGGTCTAGTGGTAACAAACTCCCTTATCTTTTGTTTATCTGGAAATGTCTTAATCTGCCTCACTTTAGAAGGACAGTTTTGCCAGGTATAGGATTCTTGGCTGACAGCTTTTTTTTTCTCAACACTTTGAATATATTAGCCCACTGCCTTCTGAACTTCAAAGTTTCTGATGACAAATCTGTCCAAAATCTTATCAAGGATCACTTGAATGTGATAAGTTGATTCTCTCTTGCTGCTTTCAATATTCTCTCCTTGATTTTGGCATTGGACAGTTTGATTATAATGTGTGTCCATGTGGGTCTCTTTTAGTTCATCTTACTTGGAGTTCATTGAGCTTATTGTATACTTTTGTTCATGTCTCTAATCAGATTTGGGAAGTTTCTTGCCATTATTTCTTCAGATTACTTCTCTGTCCCTTTCTCTCTTCTTCTTCTGGGACTCCCACAGTTCATATGGTTGTCTGTTTGATGGTGTGCCACAGGTCCCTTAGGCTCTGTTCACATTTTTTCAAGTGTTTTTCCTTCTGTTTCTCAGACTTGATAATTTCAATTGTCCTGTCTTTAAGTTCATGGGTTATTTTGCCTACTTAAATCTGCCTTTGAATTTCCCTCGTGTATTTTACTTTTCAATTGTTGTATTTTCAACTCCAGAATTTCTTTTAAATTTTCTTTTCAGGTTTTCTCTGTCTTTATTGATATTTCCATTTTGTCATACATAATTTTCTTAACTTTATGTCTTCCTTTAGTTCTTTGAGCATCTTTCAGACAGTTGTTCTAAAGTCTTTATCTAGTAGATCTGCCATCTAGTCTTTTGCAGGGGCAGTTTTGTTGGTTTATTTTCCCCCAATGAATCGTTCATACCTTCCTGTGTTTTTTGGTGTGTTTTGTGACTTTTTGTTGAAAATGGGACATTTAAATTTAATCATGTGGAAATTCTGGTAGTCAGATTCTCCCCTTTTCACAGGGTTTGCTTTTTGTTGTTTCTCTCTTGGTTTTGACTGTTATAGGCTGTCTCTGTGCCAATGATAAACCTGGGTATAAGTTTAAAGTCTTCTCAGATCTTTCTTGAGCCTGTGCCTTTCCCTAACCACACACAGTGACTTTATAAATTCGAAAGCAATTGCTCTTGAATGTCTTTGTCTTTAATGTCTGGCTTCTAAAAGGAGAAAAGTAAAGGAGGGAAAAAGATCTGGCCTTTTAAATCTCCTGGAAGTTGCTTCAGCCTGAAGGTGAGGGGCTTGCAACGTTGGGTGTGTATGTGGAGATGTGTTTAACAGTGACTGCCTGCTTCCATGTCTGTATTGTCATGATCAGAGGCAGCTCTTGGTGAACAGAACATAGATCCCCAAATTTTCAGGACAGGTCCTTATTGCCCACCCTGGATTCCTCAAGCTGAGTGCAAGCTGTTCCAGGAACATATCCATGGCTGTCTGCCTTGGGACTGGGGAGTGGGTACAGGTAGCTGCTGTTGAGCTAAAAGGTGAAATTGACTAAAATTCATCACAATTTACTGTCCAAGCCTTCCCCTGGAAGTTGCAAAGCTTCAATAGATGCCAGAGATCCAAAATGGTTCTGCCAGTACAATTGTTTTCTAGGAGGGGACACAGATTCTTGATGATTCCTACTCTGCCATTTTCCCAGAATCCTCTCTCCAATAAGTTTTTAAAATGTTAGCTGTAATTACCACTTTTATCATGACCTCTGGGATCATGTATAATACTTTTGTGAACTAGTTTTAAAGTATACAAACATGTTATATGTGTTGAGAGATGGGGGCAGGTACTTCTTTGGAAACCTAGGGTCTCAGGGATAGTGGAGAGGTTTTTTAACTTTAAAATTTTTTATTCAGTTTTTAAAGGTTACTTTCCATTTACAGTTATTACAAAATGTTAGCTATATTTCCTGTATTGTGCAATACATCAATGAGCCTATCTTACACCCAATAGTTGTACTTCCCACTCCCCTAACCGCTATATTGCCCCTCTCCCCTGCCTACTGGTAACCACTAGTTTGTTCTCTATATCTGTGAGTCTGCTTGTTTTTTGGTATATTCACTAACATGTATTTTTTTAGATTCCACATATGAGTGATATCATACGGTTTTTGTCTTTCTCTGACTTATTTCACTTAGCATAATGCCCTCCAAGTCCATCTATATTGCTGCAAATGGCAAAATTTCATTCTCTTTTATGGCTAAGTAGTATATATATACCACAGCTTCTTTATCCATTCACCTGTAGATTGGCACTTAGGTTGCTTCCATATCTCGGCAATTGTAAATAATGTTGCTATGAACATTGGGGTGCATGCATCTTTTTAAATTAGTGTTTTTGTTGTTTTCAGATATATACCCAGGAGTGAAATTGCTGGGTCAGGTGGTAGTTCTATTTTCAGTTTTTTGAGAAACCTCCATACTGTTTTCCACAGTGGCTACACCAATTTACATTCACACCAACAGTGTATGATGGTTCAAGAGGGCAGATCTTATGTTAAACATTCTTATCACAAATAATAATAATAATAATAAAGAGAGCAGAAGGAAACTTTTGGATCTGATGGGTATGTTTATGGCATAGATCGGGGTGATGATTTCACTGACGTATTCTTATTTCCAAACTCAACAAGTTGCATACATTAAATGTGTACAGCTTTTTCTATGTCAGTCATACACCTCAATAAAGTGGTTTTAAAAATTAGTTTAAGCACCAAGGTTTTATTTTCATTCCAAAGCAGCCTAAAATAAGAAAATAAAAAGCACTGATAAATGCACTAAAGAATGATCCAAATCACACTAAAGTGGGTTGTTTCCTCTTTGACATAGTAAGCCACAGTCAGTAGAGGATGCTGTTGCATCTTTTATAAAGTGCTCTTTCAAAGACAGCAGTGACCCTCTACTTAGGGCAGGAAGGGAAAATGAAAGTGAGTTGCAGAGATGGGGACTGCCTGGTGAAAACGATTCACCCAATTTGACTTCCTGCTGGGCAAAACAGCAAGGACTGAAAAAGCCAAGAAAATGCAAGGGAAATTATAAGCAGATGGAGGCTTTGCTGACAAAGCTGTCCTGAGAGCAATACTCAAAGGTGATTTCAAAGACCAGGAAACTATATAATTGAGCAGTGCACACCGCTATCTCCCTCAATATATGATTTAGTCATCATGAGAGTTGACCATTCCTGGATTTCTGGAAGCTTGACCTTAATTAAACAAAGTTGCTTTAATGTAGGACATGGGTTAGGACTATTTTGATTTACTTCATTGCTTTTTGACTTTTGGCAAGGTCAAGTGTGTGCACTATGGTTTGCAGCATTTACCCTACTGGCCGAGACTGTAGATTTCTTTCATTTATGCATGGAGATGTATTTTGGAATATGATTGTAAAAAATAACAGAAGCCACCAACACAGGCATTTGAATAGGGCTGAAAGACCCTCAAGGTGGCACAATTATATGGTCATAAAAAGTACAGGAGCAGGTAACTACTGGCCAGGACTGTGTACCAGTTCGACTCTTCTCTAGTTGGCAATGTGATTCCCAACAAGTTGTTTTGCCTCTCTGAACCTCAGTCTCTTTATTTGTAAATTATTTGCCATAATGGCTTGCATATAGTAAACCTTCAATATGTGTTAGTGTTATTTATAAATTATTTCCATTGCCATATTTGATTTTCATAACAGTTATGAGGTGGGTGAACAAAGTATTCTTGTCCCCACTTTAGAGATGAAAAAAAGGGGATTTGGAGAGCTTGCGTTGCATGCAGACATCCCCATGCCTAATGAGAGAGAGGGATTCCGATTCTGCTTTGCCTGAAGTCAAAGGTCACACTCTTTTTTTGTAATCTACTTCAGTGCTTCTGGTGTAATCATTAATGGGCATGAGGGACATCCATGGATCCTGGTGAAATGCAGCTTCCAATTCAGTGGGACTGCAGGTTGGGGCCTGAGGTCTTGCATTTCAGACCTGCCCTGAGGTGGCCAGTGGGCCAGCAGCATCTCCTGGGAGCTGATTAGAAATAAGAATCTTGACTCCAGATCCACCAAATCTGAATCTGCATTTTAACAAGATCCTTGAAAGATTAATTTGTTAAAGTTTAAAAAGCACTGATTTAGAGCAGGAGACAGCAAATTTTTTCTGTAAATGATCAGATAATAAATATTTTAGGCTTTGCAATCTTTGGTGATTCTCTTGTATCTTGAAGTCTCAGAAGCTCAGGTTTAATCCACAGTTTCCTCTTCCATGAGGGCAGAGTGGTGTCTGATGAATTTAGGTCTCACTAGGGACCCATGAGTAATTCTTTTTCTCTGGACAAGTTCTGTAAACGTGAGGGTTTCTCAATTTTTGCCTGAAAACAAGATACCTTCTAGTGGAAAAACACCTATGTCAGTGGCGACTGAAATTCCAGCTGAGTGAAATGTCTGACTCCATGTGTGTTTTAACCACCATTTTTTGATGCTTCTTTGTAAACTTGTTAAGTACACCATAAATATCCTGAAACAAGAATTTTAAATGGCAGTGCTCCTAAGAACAATGTGGGACTCTTGATTGAATGCAGATGGGATCTTCCACAAAAGATGATTGGAAGTTCTGGGTAAGAGTCAGGAATCTTCCTTAGAAGGCTGTTGCCCAGGTGATTTGAAGCAGGGAGATTTCGGGACACCCTGGCCCGAGCCAACCAAGCTGCACCTGGATATGGCACCTCTGATAGAAGAGCTGCAGTGAAGTCTCAAGAAGAATTGACGGTGGAATTTCAAATGATGTTCTTTTGAATTCATTCAACAAGTTTTACATTGATTACATGTTGAAATGATATTCTTGGATTTACTGGGCTATTAAAAATTTTTTTAAATCATGTCCTTTTATTTTGGTGACTGAATCAGATTTCCCCACATTTACGACATGGCTGGATGTGTCCTCTAGAGGCCATGATAAAATCTGTATCAAGTCCAAGTTACTGTTACAGCAATGGTTCTCAAATCTTTTGTTTCAGGAACTCTTTAAACTCTTAAAAATTGGTGAAGACTCCAAAGAGCTTTTATTTAGATGAGCTATATCTACTGAGACTATATTTTATATATCAGAAATAAAACTGAGAACTTTAAAAATATTTATTAATTTATTATAAAATAAGATTAATAAGCCATTACTTGTTTTTTTTTTTTTAACATCTTTATTGAAGTATAATTGCCTTACAATAGTGTGTTAGCTTCTGCTTTATAACAAAGTGAATCAGTTATACATATACAATATGTTCCCATTTCTCTTCCCTCTTGCATCTCCCTCCCTCCCACCCTCCCCATCCCACCCCTCTAGGTGGTCACAAAGCACCGAGAGCCATTACTTGTTAATGTAAGTTATATAGTCTTATAAAAAATAACTATATTCTCCAAAACAAAGCACTGTTATTGAGAAAAATGGCATGGGTTTATGTTTTATAGACCCCTTTAACGTCTGGCTCAAGAGAAGACACCTGGATTCTTTTTTTTTTTTTTTTTTTTTTTTAAAGGTTGACTACTTTTTTTTTTTTTAATTTTTATTTATTTATTTATTTATTCATTCATTCATTTATGGCTGTGTTGGGTCTTCGTTTCTGTGCGAGGGCTTTCTCTAGTTGTGGCAAGCGGGGGCCACTCTTCATCGCCGTGCGTGGGCCTCTCACTATCATGGCCTCTCTTGTTGCGGAGCACAGGCTCCAGACGCGCAGGCTCAGCAACTGTGGCTCACGGGCCTAGTTGCTCCGCGGCATGTGGGATCTTCCCAGACCAGGGCTCGAACCCATGTCCCCTGCATTGGCAGGCAGATTCCCAACCACTGCGCCACCAGGGAAGCCCGACACCTGGATTCTTACATCTGCTTCTGCATTTAATCTTTTGTGATGTGACACATCATGGGAAACTCCACAGTAAACTTGTGAGGCAATGAGAATGATGTTAATATCTTAGTATTATTATGAAGATAGTTTTGACCTCATGGACTCTATAAACCCATGGAGGCTCCCCGGGGTTCCCTAGACAACACTTTGAGAATCACTGCTTAGAACAATGTTAAAACCAGGATTTCAGAGGCTGGGGAATAAAAGTCCAAACTCTTTATCTTAACATTCTCAGACCTTCAAAATCTGGCTCCAACCATCCTTTCAGATACTTATCTCCCATTTCTCTACTACCTGAACTGTGTAGTTAAACCAATTGCTATTAATCTTCTTGGTCATTTTTCTACCCTTGGGTTTCTGCTCCTGTGTTCTTGTGTCTCTGCTTATTTTAGTTCCTCTCTCCAGGTCACCCTCTGTTAAGTCTACCATATCCTTATTGTATCAAAGATAAGATTTTCCAATCTGAAATTTCTCTACTTAGAATAAGTTACCTTTTCAGAAATATGTTTCTTGCTTTGCTCCCATTGCTCTTGGGTTAAACGGTGTCCTTAAATATTGATTTTTATGATAGTCACTTCAGTGTAAATTCTGTTTCCCCTCACTAAACTGAAAGTTCTTTGAGGATGACTTTGTATACCAATCACAGAGCAGGTTTTTTCTTTCTGAATGTGATTGCTAGTAGTATTTTAATGAATGAATAAAGGAAGCATAATGATTTTTTTATATTAAGATGAGCTATATAAAAAGTATTTTAAATGACGTTTCCCCAAAAACAGTCAAACCTTTTACATAATTTCTATAAAATGTTAGAATTTCAAAAAATAGAACGAATCATAAGATATGAATGAATTTACAATACTTATATAGAATCAAAGTTGATGGTTTATTATTTAAAATGTTACTTAATTCTTAAGATCACATTCATCATATGGCAAGAGGTGATGAGCTAAAAAGTGGAGCTAACTTCACCTGTGCTTTAGCAGAAATTTGGAAACACTTTTTATAGAAATATTTTATATAGGAATTATAAATAATTTTAGATGAAACCTACAATGTGTCATTTGGAAAGCCATCATATAGTTCATGGTGGTTTTCTTTTTATTCAAACCATATAACCAACATGTTTGCAGCCAATTTCATATGTTTATGTATATTTCTCCACATGCCTGAGGAAGAAATAGAGTCTCTTTATCTGTTTGGTAGTATCGTCCATTAGGCTGTCAGTCTGAAAAGTACCAGTTCTAAACATATTTGACACAACGAAATATTCCCTTAGCAGGTAGCAGAAAGGAAGAATGAAGTTCTCATCTTCCATAATGTTACTACCCCTCCCTATTATACCCTATTATAAGATTTACAATTGTAAACTTTCAAACTAAAATTTTCTGTGAACAGAATATTTTAAACTAAAACGTTTGAAACTTTGAGCTCTTTTCCCATGGTTAAACTACAAGAAAAAACAGAATCTACACTTTACTGTTCATTCAATCCAGCTAAACTTCCTTTAAAAAGTCCACACTATAATTTTCTCTTAGAGTGGAGAAAACTCTGACCTTCAGCAGACCAAGATTTAATGCTCTGCTTCAAATTTTTGGCAAGTTAGTACACATTTCTAGACTGTTCCTTCATTAGTTCAAAACAAAAAAGGGCAGCAATATTTACCTTGCAAAATTTTGATCACTTATTCAAATGATAATAGTTATGATTTCTGTGGCATTTTGTATGCAGTCTTATTTAATCCATACGACAAACATATGTGATAAGCAGAGTGATTTTTTCCCCTTCTTATAGAAATGCTTTTTTAAACAATTTTGTTCCCTTTTAATTGAGATGTAATTTATATAAAATAAAATCCACAGATTTTTAAGTGTTCAGTTAAATGGGGTTTGACAAATTTTTACACCCAGTAACCAACACTCCTATCAAGGTAAGCAATCTATGGGAAACTTGATTTTAATTAACTTGTTTAAGGCTACATAATTAATTGTTGAGCTGGGATTTGAACCTAGGCTGTCTGGTTTCAGAGTCCATACCCTTGACTTTGCTGTTTATCCTCAGTTGCTTTTCAATTTAATCCTGGAGTATAGAGATAGAGAGTGCTGGATTTAAAATTATGCATATCACAACATATATATTGTTTTATTTACATAATTTACATGTATTAAGTACAGACTACACAGCTTCAATTAGCTATTAATTTGCCCATTTAAAAAATCAGATTTACTGATTTAAAGAGTTTTATTTTTTTCTTATGTAGATACAACCAAAATAGCTTATATCAGATTATCCAGTGATGCGAGAAGGACCTCCTGCTATAATTTCTTTCAACTATATTATTAATATTTCAAGCTTGAGACCTTTATGCTTGTTTTCCCCAACTTCAAGTCCACATCAGTCGATGACAGCCAATGATAAGTGTTTGTTGGAAACTCATATGACTCACAGAGTTTTATAGAACATGACAGTTGATCCTTTGCAGGCGATAGAGAAAGGAGTTTAGCTGATGCAGAAATAAATGTTTCTCTGCATCATTTATAAAATTTCTCATTGATGTTCTTTTGTTCCAAATGGGGTTTAAAAGATCATTTTACCAAGTTTCATCATTTACTTATTTATACTTTAAAACTAAGGGTCTTTACTTTGAACAGTTTTATTTAGGGTGAGGCTGTTTCTGGGAAGGATTTGTAAGACATGTAAAGTATCCAACTACATGAGTAATAAGCATGACCTCATAACGTGAGAAACTGAAGATAACAACACAATGGCACTTTGGATCTGGGTTATGTTATCCTTCTGAGGTGCTGAAAGCACTTTGTGGGCAAATACTGAATTTTTATACTTTAAGATTGACTGTAAATTAAGACAAACATTTTATGCTGCTTTGTGGAATATTTTGTACTTGCCCCAAATTATCTCTCTCTGTACAATGGCTTTGGAGCTAACAAAGAAAAGGCAAGGAGGAGGTTGACTTTGGTCCAAGCAATCATTACAGGTAATCTGAGTATCCATCCCCCCCACCTAATATTGCAGAAATATGGTGAAAAACAAAGTGAAAAAGGGAGAGAAAAGGTCCCTACACTAGAAAATCTGTATACAATTTGTCATCAGCTTATTTTTGATCATTTACGTGACTCACTCTTTTGTTCATTTACCAATGTCTATTTTATTATTCTTTGTTGAGCAAACTGTGCTTAATAAGTGTATATTTTACCAGAAAGTACAAATAGGTCCCTGACTTCAAAATTTTACGTTTTAGCAGTGGTGATACCCAAATCAATATAATGTTGGACAGAATTTAGGAAGCACCAAAAGACAAGTTAACTCTACATAACAGGAAGATGTAGAGGAGGCAAACTATGAGATCTTGTTGGAGCATAAAAGAAGTTTTCATGAAAGAGGCAGCATTTAAATGGTGACTCAAATCACGGGTAGGATTTCTAAAGCATATGTTTAAAGGGAAAATGACTAAGTATAACTTGGACAAAGGGCAAGTAGTGCCGATTTTCAGGGTATGTTAATGGAGCACTAAATAGTCTGGTCTGCGTGAAGCATAAGCAATAGGAATCATAAAACAAGAAATATCTTGGGACAAAAATTTGACATTCAATTGTAGCAAAAAGCCATGGATAAATTCTAGCTGGAAATTAGTATCATTAGAGTTGTGCCTAACAATGTTTAGTCTACAGAGAAGTCTAGTGGGATGTGCAGGAGAGACTAGTGACGTTGGGATCACCCTGGAGTAACCAAACTAAAGTGGTGGCCATGGAAAGAAAAAAAGCAGAAGATCCAAGCAAACTGCAGAAATGGAATCAATGGGATGTGTCAGTTGAATGCACAAAGAAGGAGAAGACTAAAAGAAGGTTTAAGAGATAATTGAGTCTCCCACTTTGGTGGGATGCTATGGCAAACCAATGCCCCTACTGTAACAACTAGAAAAGCTGGATAATTTTTTTAAACCCTATTTTTCAAGGCGTCAGAACAGCTATCTAAGTAAGGCTTATTAGAACAACCGAAATCCCAAAGAGGAGGAAGCTTCCTGAGCTGAGAGAAGATCTCCAGCTGTTTTCTTTGCTTCTGCTTGGAGATTTTGCTGATTCTGAGCATGGCCACAGGCAAACTTTGGGGTTTCCCAAGCAGAGAGAACCCCCGCTGGGGAAAATAGAGATCAGCAAAGCTGTTGGCTTAGGGATCTGGTGTGACAAGTTAGAAAATTGAGATGACTCAAATTCAGTTTTTTTTTTTTTCCCCCAGAGCATATTTGCTAAATTCTGCTCTGTTTAGAAGGCCAGGAGCTAGTCCTAAAGGCCTTAAAGGCAGAATGAATGTATCCTAGTGTTGTAGGGCTGAGGAAACAGAGACCAGCCTCCAAGAATTCCACAGGCCTCCCCCTCAAGACATTTGACGGATTTAGAAGGATGTCTGGAAACTCTGAAGAGCAGAGCTAGATCTCAGTCAGGATTGAGGTGACAGAGGTCTGTCAGGCTTCCATCCTAGGCCATGCCTTAGGAAAAAGGAAAGACCCAAAGGGAGGAGAATGGGGCAGAGGAACAGGAGTTGTCTTATGTTGTGTTGAAATGGCCAGGCCTTTACAACTTGCTCAATCCCCAGATGCATGCAGCACTAGACAAAGCAGGGAGACGTGGGGTGCAGTGCTCCCCTGCAGTTGAGGCAGACCCTGAGGGAGCTGATAGTGGAGGCAGTCTGCTGGTAACGTGCCCTGCAGCAGGGCAACAGGCCTTTCTTGAAGATGTGGGAGATACATCTGCATGTCTATCAGCAAATGGACTACATAGTTCAAGTGAAAGAATAAGCTTGTCAGACTGGATAAAGAGCCAAAAGATTATTACAGGCAGCTTACAAGAGGCCACTTAAATACAAGTACACAGAAAGTTCAAAAAGACAATGAGAGGGAAAAAAAAACTATACCTTACAAACACTAACCAAAAGAAAGCTGATGTGACTATTCCTATAAAAGAAAATGTAAACTTTAAGGCACGGAGCATTATTGAAGATTAAGAAGAATATTTCATAATGATATCGGCCAGTAAAATCTGGATGCATCCAATTATAGTTTCAAAAGAAAGGAACAGACAAATTTGCAATCTTAGTGGGAGACTCTAACACACCTTTCTCAACTGGATCTGGAAGATACGGAAGATGTAATGAACACGCGAAGAACATAACTTCCAACAGCAACACAACCACATTTTTTTCAAGAACACATGGTACATTTATCAAATTAAAATCAAACGGAAACTCTAGCAATGAAAAGCATGATAACAGGAAAGAGGAATGCCTTTGATGGGCCCACTGGTAGACTCAACAAGCTAAGGAAAGCATAAGAAAACATGAAGATAGGTCAAAAGATATTACCCAAACTGAAACACAAAGAGAAAAAAAAGTGAAAAGAATAGAATAGAGCATTCAAAAGCTGTAGGACATTATCAGTCAGTCTAATAAATATAGAATTAGTATGCCAGAAGCAGAAGAGAGAATTGAACTAAAATTGTATTCCTTGACAAACTATTCTTCATCAGTTGAATGGTAATTTTGTGAGTTACTAATTAGATTTTTAAACTAATGTTGTGTTTATGAATTTCACTGTGTATTTAATAATGAGATTGGCTTATAGTTTTCTCTCTCTTCCCTCCCCTTTCTCTCTCTGCCTCTCTCTATTTATATCTCTTTCACTGTCTCTCTGTCTCTTCCTCTTTTATTGGTATTATATCAAGTTTTGGTAATAAGTGTCTGGTTTGATAAATGAACTAAGAATCTTTACATCCTTTTACTATAGTCAGGGAAAGATCCAATATATCCTGAAATTACCTGTTCTTAAGATAAGAGAAAAATCAGCTGTGAAACCTTCTTGTATTTGTGCCCTAATTATGATGGAAGAACTTTCATAACATTGGTATGTGCTTGCTTTTACTCAGGATTGTTTGCATAATAAACCAACCTAAAACTCAAAGATTTAACAACCATGTTTTATTCCTACAGGTCTACAGATTATCTGGAACAGCTCTGATCATCTGCACTGACCTTGCTTACTTGTCTACAGACTGATTTCTGCTGGCCTTGGCTGGCACCTCTGTACCATCTTCCTTGGAGAGGTGACTATAGAGGGTATATCCTTTTTTTTTCCAAGAATAATTTTTATTTTATTTCAAATACCTTCTAAACAAATGGAATATGACATAACAGAACTTGTTTTTATATGAGTATCTCTGCATCAGAACCTCTATATACATGATAAAATCAAAGAATATGCAGACAAATCAGAAATTCTAACTTTGAAACAAAACTAGAACTTGCTATCATTACACTGTAAATTCTTAAACAACTGAAAAAATGATCTCCCCTAAGTTATCAAATAAGAGGAATTATTTAAAAATTAATGAGCCAAAGAAAAATATTTGGAACTAGCTTATAATTATTTTTCTTATTTTTCTCCATATCCTTTTCATGGCTGTGTCAGAGGCAAAGAGAGAAGGCAGAAACACCTGAAGCCTTTGAAAGGTTAAACTCAGACAGGCATACTCGCCCTTCACCCATATATTATTGGTTAAAGAAAGTCTTATGGTCAAGTGCAAAGTCAAGAGGTAAAAAAATACATAATGACCAGGGTATAGATATACGTAGAGTAAGGAAACTGCCACACATTTTAACTTCCTCCAGTTTATGCAAGCATTCTACCTCTTCTTTGGTCAATTTTGATATTTTGCAAAGAAATCATCAATTTCCTCTGGGTCTTAAAAATGTCTATTATAGATTGTAGATGATATTCTTTCATAACTCTCATAATATTAACTGTATTATGTCTTCTCATTTCTAAACTTGTATGATTTTTCTTTCTGCATATTTCCCTTAATCAAGCTTGCTAGAAATTGTTGTTTTCTAATTGGCCTTCTCAAATAATGCAATTGAGTATATCTATACTTTCTTAAATATTTTCATTCCTATTTCTCATTTTCCAAGTTTTGATATTGATTTTTGTCTATGCATTTTCTTTTGGTTAATTTTGCCAGTCTTTCCCTAATTTTTACATTGTATTCCTTCCTTAAATTTGATACAGTTTTAGCTGTCTCTGGAGATTTTGGTATAATGTTTTCTTTTTTCTGTGTATAGTTTTGTAATTTTTGTTTTTAGCTTGTGATTTAGAGTTTCTTCAGAAAGATAATTCTTAATTTCCAGATTGTTCCATATAATCAAGTTTCCCCATTACCTGTTTATATTTTATTTAATTGATTTATGATTAAAAAAATGTAGCCTGTAAAATCTCTACTATTTTGATTTCATCTAGGTTTGTTTGTGGCGAAATAATGAATTGATTTTGCATCTATACCAGTAAAATTTTAAAACTGTCAATTGTCTAATATTTGCAAGCAACATCTTTCTCTCTCATGCTCACTCTCTTCATACACATGCATGCACACATACACATGCACCTATACATTAAAGGGAGTAGGTTGGTTTTTAAAAAAATATTTTGTTATAACTTTTTTCCTACTCTCCTACTTTTTTCCTAATCTCCTACTCTCAAGTCTTTTAAGAGGGGAATTAATCTTGATCACTTTTAATTTTCTAAATAATATATTTGATTTTATTTCTGCTGTGTATTCTGTATACTTGACTTTGCTATTTAAAAAAAAATTTCCAGTTGTTAATTTAGAAGTGTCTATTCTACTAACAGTTACAATTTATCATGCTTGTTACAATGAGGTAATGGTGTTATTGACTGAGAGATGTCAAGAGAAGAGGATGTAAAATGTCTTCAATGACAAAAGCTAAGGAATGTGAATGATATCACTCACAACGAGTGAAGATTCTACCAGCCAGGAGAAGCTCCTTTTGTAATTCTCACGAGGGCTTTCTTCCTTGATCTCCCCCACATCTGGCTGTTCTGAAAACTGGCCTGCTCATCAGAAGAAAGTGGCTGATATAAACAATTCCAGCACATTCCGGAATGTTTACTGAGATATTGGGCAAAACAAAGATCAATTTCCCCAAAACCCAGAGTACTCCTCAACAGACTCAGGCTTCAGTTTGTCTGAAGACTGTTCTTGTTACCCATTCCAGGACCCCAAATGCCATCTGTGTCAAATCAGCAAGACTTTTCTTCTCTTTTTCTTTTCTTCTTTTCCTTTTTCTTTCTTTCCTTCTTTGGTTCTTAGTTTCCATATTATCTTTCACTTCTCAACCAGAATTATAAGGAAGAGGATATATCAATTAAACATATCAAAATGTTTGATCATTGTTATTAATGAAATGATTTGTTCTCTGAACCTTCTCTACTTTTAGTAGACATTGGGCATTGATCCCTTCACTCTCACCAGTAGGTATGACTTTTCTCGAGTGTACTTTATATTTTTTGTTTTTGTAAAGCATCCTCACTGACATGTAGCCTATCACAAGCTGAATCTATTCCAAGTAGCTCCTTTTTCCCGGAAGTTCAAAAGTCATGCTGCTACTTCCAATTCAAGTGTCTTTTTTACTTTGCGATAATGTAAGAACTTATTAATACATTTCCCCTCTTTCCACTAAATATGCCTATCTTAAAATAGACATATCAAACAATGTGTTCAAATTAGTGTTTTCCCCAATTTTGAATTCTCCATTTCCCTTTACAATAACGCTGGAGCTGCACGTAAGTGTGCTGTTTCCATTAAGGGTGCTAATTTTGTATGAAAAGTAAAAAGGAAATCCCAACCCTCTCCAAGGGCACTCCACACACTACCCAAGAACAGAATACATGATAGCTCAGAGAGCATCCAGTTCAATAGGCAAGGGATATGAAATGGACATTAGAGACAAATAAAACTCTCCAGATTTTACCTAAAACTCTCTCCTTCTAGCTTTTCATGTTCATAGTTATTAAAGTCATTTTTAACTTTTATCTCAAGCAGTTTTAGTAGTGTGCTCTAGTTTCTTAAAGACTTTTAGACAATTGTAGACATAATTATTAAGATTACTGTAATCATCAGTATGTCTCAGTCCAGTCAAAACCAATTAAGAAAGAATGCTAGAAAGCATAATCCAATTGACATCAAGAAATGTCAGCAATGTTTACAACTTTGCCCAGAGTTCAAAGCAAGGCAATTTCTTTAGGTCACAATATTTTTATGTTCTTGTGTTCCACCAGAGGCAGCTCATAAAAGATGCTAGCATATTTAGATTGTGTACAGCTGTGAATGATACCACCCACAGAGAGCAAGGCTCTGACCAGGTGTGAGAAATTCCTTGTAAAGGGTTGGGTCCTGAACGCCCACCACCCTTCCTGACGAGCCTGTTCTGCAGACTCTGGCTACATGCCTGCAGTGAAGGTCAATTTCCCAGAAACACCTTTCCTTTTTTGATGCTTGTGATCAAACACATATTTCTCCACTCTTCAACAAAAATAAGACACTGAACCACTGCCCAACACGCGAAGGCATTCTTATTCCCAGCTGTGCATCTCCTCACCAAGATAAGACCTTTAGTGCATTTTTATTTTCCCACACTCCCTCATTGAGGGAGGAGAACTTTATTTTACTTCTGCCATCTTACCCAGCCCCCACCCCGACTAATTCCCAGATCTTACTAAAATTGCCTGAGTTTTTAATTCCAACCTACTATTAGGTTTCCCCTTTGAGTATATATTTCAAGTATCATTAGTAAAGTGCTTGAACAGTGTCTAATGCAGAGAAAGTACTGTAGAACTGTCTTACATTTGTATAGAACTGCAAATTATCTTTATTTTAACCTACAGGTAAAAAAAAATTAAAAATAATTATTGATGGCTGATTTGCATCTTGTCTGACCTCTCTGATTACCTGTGGGATTTTGGATACTCCAGGATAATGGCCCTGGCAGTGACCTGTTCCATTCTGAAACTGTTGGGAAATCTAGAGTATGTCTAAGAGGTATACTCCATTTGTTACTCATACTCAAGGGAAAATGACTTTTCTGATGAGGTCTAGTCAAGAATTCAAGGCATCATCAGTGTAAAGGAAATGGAAATGCAAATAAGGGCCCTGAGAAATTCAGCGTTTTTTATAAGTGGAAATAAGACAGATAAAAAATTTTAATTAAATAAAGATTCCCTTTAGTTGTTAAGTTGTAGAATGTAGAAAATTCTCTGTGACATGTCCCTGCTGTATTATCAGCATGAATGTCTCATAGAGTGGGATATTAGGATAAAACCCTAAGCAAATATTTACACTATTTCAAGAACAACTCTAAGTCAGTTGTTGGAGGAAAATGGATGACGTCAAGGAAGGAAAGAAATGTAGACTTTTGTAACCTGTCTCTGCCATAATGGGTAGAGATTTGAGAATGAAAGAGGGATTCAAAAACTGCTTAGTTAGGAAGTTATACCAAAGGTAGGCTACTGGCTTTGTGGGTGGCCCATTAAAAGAGAAGAAAACAGGGGAAATAGAGATAAGTAGCAGAGAAAAAAATACATTTAGGAGGGAGAAGTAAAAGTTTAGAAAATAAGTATGCAATGAGTAAGTTGGTTGAATCCACCGAATAAAAAGAGAGATTAAAACTGACTTCGAGAGGAAACTTGTCAGAGCAGGCTCTACACCTAAATCAGAGCTAAAGGTTAAGGGCAGCAAGAAAAAATAGATCCTGTGCAACTTCCTAAATCTCACTACAGTCAAACCTATACAGCTTCCCTCCTATTCTTTTTTTTTTTTTTTTTTTGAGTCTTCTGAAAACAATGACCAGGAGTTTATTACTTTGAACTTTACCATTTGATGACCGTACTGATGAAGGGAAGAATGTAATATCATGACAACATAAATAATTATTGGAATCTAGATGTTCAAGAATGACCATCACTGAAAAATTGAGAAAATATAGTCATGTCGGACTCACCAGAATTTAAGGGAGTTGTCTTTAGTGGGGTAGAGATGGTATGTCAAACAAATCCTAGATGAATTTGTGCATTCAATGGTGTCTTTGTAGTTTGGAAGAACAGATTTTTAGGTAGGGAGTTCTATTTCTTGGAGTGATGGACTAAGACCCTACTAGAAAAAAAATCTGCAGGAAAATTTAAAACCTGGAAGTAACACATAAAACAGTTACCTGAAGATACTGGGCAGTGAGGGGAAGACAGACCTGATGGGGAGTCTATGCTCGCTTGAAGGAAGGAACAGAGGGCTTTCTCTTTAAGTAAATTCCCCTCTCTGCCGCTCTTATCCTGGGCTAAGTGCAGTCCAGGAAATACACACAGAAGGAGTCGGGGCTCATGTGGAAAGACCCAGACCTTCTGACCAGTGAAATTAGAAACATGTAGCCACAAAAGCTGATCCACTGAAGAGACTGGGTAAACCTCACAAGGATAAGAGCCAAAACGTGGATCCCCAAATTCTGTCTGCCTACATTTTTGACTGACACCTGAACAATGCATGCATGAAGCAAAGCCAAAGGCAGCCCAGCTAAAGGCAAAAGAACTGAATTGAGATGAGAGAGGTCATTCAAGAAATCCAGCAGTGTTTGAAGTTCAAGCCTAGTGGAGAAAATTATTTGCTGAAAGCAAATGTTCATCAGGGAAAAAGAATAGAATTCAGAATCCCCACAACTTAAAATTCATAAAGCCCAGGATACACTGAAGATTACCCAAAATATGAAAAACCAAGAAAAAAACACATTCTCAAGAGAAAAAAAAATTCATCCAGTCTGAACCTAAGATGAATTACATGTTGAAATTTTCAGACAAGGATTTAAAAGTGATATTATAACTATCCTCAATAAAGTAAAATGAAACAAAACCCAAAACAGAAAAAAACCTGAAAGACATGTTTTCAGGGGGTAAAAGTATCAATGGAGAAATGGAAATTCAGCCAAAAAAAAAAAAAAAAAAAAGAGAGAACCAAGTGGAAATTTTAGAACTGAAAAATAAACTATGAAATAAAGATGACTTAAACAAGTGGAGGGATACTTTCAGGAATTGCAAGACCATGTTTATGAATTGGAAGATTCAATTTTGTTAACCTGGCAATCTTCCTTAAACCAATATGTAGATTCAATGCAATCCTACTCAAAATCTGAACAAGCATTTTTAAAGAAATTGATAAGCCAATTAAAAAATTCATGTGGAAATTCAAAGAACCCAGAATTCTCTAGGTCGGTGGGATTACACATGTTATCTACTGATGGAACTATATAATTCCTAGCAAAAACAGGATAGCACCATGCCATTTATCCAGCAACTCAGCTATCCAGAAAAAAGCAGATGACGTATAACAAAATGTCTTTGTGGAGGAATAAAACAGCTATGCAAGTCTCCTGCTGTTAAGTCCGAAACATGTTGACATAAACAGAATACATAGTTTTAAGTGAGTGTGTGTGTGTGTGTGTGTGTGTGTGTGTATTTGATGGAACATCAAGTCCATGACAGGATCCTCAGAAAAAAAAGGGTTTCAGTGTCCACTATGGTTGGGAAATAATTCACACCTCATCATTTCTGGAGATTCGCTGTGCCTAGTTAACTGAGCCACGGCTCTGAGACTTACTGCAAGTCCAAGCCTATTTAACATTATCTTTCAGTATACACAACTTGAGAAAATTATTTGGATAATATAGAAAAGTAAGATTACTCATGTAAATGTCTTGATCAATTATTATCTACTGGTGGCATTCAGTTCTTCTTAGGAGGGATAAAACAGCAAAACAGGGGCAGTGGGACTGTTGCTGGAAGTGAACATCTTAAAAGAATAGCCATCATCAAGCCATCCACTAATTAAAGAAAAAAAGAATTCTTCACAGTCCAATAGATACCAAGAACATGCATGTCATACTACTTAGCAAGATAGAATTACTAATAAAATGATCATAATGGCCATAATAGAGAAAAATTGATATTGTACTCATTCTACATATTGAATAAATTTCCAAGTGCTATTAATTCTACCATTAAAATGTCTTTAGTATTTGCTCTTTCCTCTCCATGTTTAACATGTCTTCTCTGCTTCTTGCCCTCATTGTTATTACCTTACTGAAATAACAAAAAGGGTTAAAAAGATAGATACTAGAATGCCTGCAGGCAACATTTAAAAGAATGTGGACAGATGAAATCTTAAAGTAATTTAATGATATCTTTCTAAGATTTCTTGGGATTTGAGCTCCTTTATAACATTTAGCAGAAAAACATTTAATGGCACTCATTTACTTAAATTGGTTCTCATTTTAATTTCTTAATCTGCATGAAGGTTCTCAGGATCAGTAAGTAATTCAAAATCTGGAAGAAGGTCAGAATGATTGAATCATCTGCCCTGAATGGCCCACCTAAATAGAGAAGACTTTGCACGGAAATGAGTAATTTAGTAGTGGAGAAAAGGAAATATTAAATTTTGATATATATTGCATGTTCAAGGATATCAGCCTTAATTCCCATGGCCAGTGTCCAGAAGAACAGTAGTAGCCTATCAAATGCACATTGGGTTTAATTGGTTACTCCATTAAAAAAATATTATTGACTGCTGTGTGTCCTGACAACATGATGTTCAATTAGATCTTTCTTCAGCATATATTTTTTCAGACTGCATTTCTAATAATTTTAGTCAGACTTCATAGGGTGGCCCACCTTGTCCCTAAAATGATTTTTACTTTTTCTAGCACATTTTCTAGTATCATTATATTTTTCTTGAGTAAGCCAGCTATTTCACTGTTTCTCAGGGAACAAGCCGAGGACTGCCTACATCAGAAACATCTGGAGTCTTGTTAAAATTGTACACTTCTAGGCCTAGCCAAAGGCTGTTGGAGAACGTGTATTTACAATAAACACATTAGATGGTATTTACACCCACTAAAATTTGGGAACCACTGAACTATTGGATGATGCTGAAGGGGCAACGAGACCCAGTCCACTGACCTTCACTTGTCTAGACAAGCAAAATAGTGGCTGTCCTTTTCTTCATCCAAGGCAGACTTTCTAGTTCTTGAGAGTCAAATAACAGTTAAGACTCTGGATCAGTTTTAGAGTAAGGCTGTCAGTTAAAACACAGGATGCCAGGTAAATATAAATTTCAGATAAACAGCAAATAAGTAGTATATGTAGGTCCCAAATTCTGCATGTGATGTACTTATATTAAAAATTATTTGTTGTTTATCTGAAATTCAAAATACTGGTTGTCTTATATATGTATCAGTTAAATTTTTATTTTATTTTATTTTTTTAATTGATTTATTTTTGGCTGCATTGGGTCTTCACTGCTGCATGTGGGCTTTCTCTAGTTGCGGGGAGCGGGGGCTACTCTTCATTGCATTGCGTGGGCTTCTGTTGTGGTGGCTTCTCTTGTTGCAGAGCACAGGCTCTAGTGCGCGTGGGCTTCAGTACTTGTGGCTCAAGGGCTTGGTTGTTCTGTGGCATATGGGATCTTCCTGGAACCAGAGCTCGAACCCATGGCCCCTGCATTAGCAGGCGGATTCTTAACCACTGCACCACCAGGGAACCCCTCATGTGTATACTATCAGGCACTATCTATAGTGTCTGGCATATATTAAAAGCTCAATAAGATGTAGCTTTTATTGTTATTGCTGTTGCTAATAGTATATTGATATAATATAGTAATATACAAGTTAAAGGGAGGGTCTAAGCCTATTTAACAAATATTGTCGGTTAGAAATTGACAGTATGTTTTTAGATAGCACATTAATGGAGCTTACAAATCAGCATGTTCGATATTCCACTTTCTGTTCACTACCATCTTCTTATGTTTGGTTCTTTACCATCATTGTATCACTAATTTAGGAACAAAGTGTGTGACTCGATGTATTTTTCACTCAAGGCTCCCTCTTGTGGTTGTTTTACAATTGATTCAGAAAATCTAAGCAGTATGCTACATATTAAAAAAATATATATATTTGATATAATCTTTAACATAAATTGAGGTAAGTTCATTATATTTTTCTATCAGACAGCATTTCAATAATTAAAATTAATATTGTCAATGTATTTCATTCCAAGTATTAATAGCATAAACGTGCATGCATATGTTTGTAGTTTCTCCTTTTCCTCCTGTTTGCTTAAAAAATCATTTTTGTTGAAATAATTTTTTTTATAAATCATTCTGATGAATATTGGAAGTTATACAGAATCTTGGTATCTTATAAGTAAGGAATGAGTATGCCATGCAGTCTCATATGTCAACTAATTTGTTCATTTTTGAGGAAGTTTCCTACAAAGTAATTGTTTGTCTACTGTAACGTGGGGTTTAATTTTGCAATAAGACATACTTTTGAAGTGCTTTTGTAGGCCTATGCAATATTTTTGGGATTTAGTTATTTACAATGAATGTATTTTTTCTAGAATGCATAAACATTATAAAAAGCACATTTTAGGTTCTAAATTATTATATATTTCTGAGTATAGACATAGAAATAACTCAAAATCAATATAAATCTCAAACATATAATGTTGAAAGAAATAAGAGTTGCAGAATTAAATGTAAAAAATGATACTAATATATGTGTGTAAAACAAGCAAGTCAATACTACACAATATTTATGGATGTATTTAGGATATAGTAAGGGTACAAAGCCATGCAAGGAAATGATACCCACCAAACGTGGAATAATGTTGACCTTCATATATGTCATAAGCAGAGGTGGACTGAGTTCAAAGTGGGTGGCATGATGAGCTTAATCATATCTGTTCTACTTTATGTTTCAAAAAAAGAGAGATCTGAAGCAGATATGGCAAAATATTGAGATTTAATAAGGCTAGTGTTGATTATATACAGATATTCATTACATCATTATCTACAATTTTCTGCATGCTTGGAATATTCCATTTATAATGAGATGGGTGGAACTCTTGGTCACTCTCTCCCATCACACTCACACCTCATTGGCCAGGAGCTGGACAACCAAGCCACTGAGGGGTCATGGTGGGGAAGTAGCCCCTTGACGGGAGTCTAGAGACAAACGCACCAACGCGTGGGCTTCAGAGAGGCTGCTCAGGCACAGTGGGGGGAAGTCTGTGCCTAATCTAGTTATTCTGCTTGGTGACTCAGAAATCTTAGAGTGAATGGTGTGTGTGTGTGTGTGTGTGTGTATGTTGGGGTGGACCAAAGAAGAGAATTTGGGACACATATTTATGGAAGCAGGATGAAGTGATGATGGTCCTGTGATACCAAGAAGAAGTTAAGACTGCCTGGGCCTAAAATTTCCACATGGAACCCCCTTGGGAATGGTGACACCATCAGATGGAATATGATGTATTGTTCTTATTTTTCACGTGGGAGAACTGGCTCTTTCGTCTACAAAACTAACGTTGTCCAAGTGGGTAGTGTAAAAGGATGACTTAAGATATGATCCTGTTTTCCCTGGTGGAGCTCACAGTTCAAGGTTAGGGACTGACAAGAAAACCAGCCATTGTCATCCAGTTCTGTAGGTGTTATGTTGGCGGGCATGGCAACAAGCAGGTGTTGGGAAAAATCTTTGCATCACCATATAGTGCATGATTTTTCTTGTGACTCACAACAGTATTTTACTTCGTAAATCTGTAAATTTTATTTCTCTGCTAGTAGCCTTCAGTCTTTATTCTTAACACTATACTCCAAGTAAAAATAGACTGAGAATAAAATAATCAAGTCAGAAAATTTGAACACTTTTAAGAAGTTTATACAAAATATGATTTAACTTAAAAAGTTTCCTCTTGAGAATATATAACTCTTCAGGTAATTTTTACCCCTTCAAATTATGATGTTACCATCTATCCATGGCAATAAAAAACACATTTTGTTTTACAGTATGAACTTCTTTCTAACACTGCTTCTTGTATTAATTTCAAGTCTATGAGATAAATGAAAAGGACTTTTCACTTCTTCATAATTTTATTCTCTTTTCATTGTTTTCCTGTTATATTTCTCTGTACATATGATGACACAAAATATGTAATTCTCAAAATTATGTTAAACAAGTGCTGCATATATGTATTAGAGAGATTTTACAATTTTTGAAGACATGTAAAAATCTTAGAAAAGGTATCTGCTTTTAGACACAGTGTAAAGTACTTTAATTACATAGGCAAAATTCTAACAGCCAATTCTACCTTTTAATCTCCTGCTTTCATCATATGGCTTAAGCTAATGATGGCCAAGTTATCAGAGCAGAGGTTAAAAAGACAGACTACTCCAAGTTGTCTTCTTTGGGTCTTGAACACTGTAAGTCACCCATGATTCTCAATATGATTTATTGGGTTGACAAGAAAACAAAACAAAACATTTCTTCAGAGTCCACACTTGTGTAAATAAAGTGTAGCATTTCAGTCCTATGGGTATCTCTGCGTCTTGGATTCTTTTAAACAAACCCTTTAAAGGAGTTGTTTTAGGATTTTCATCAAAACAAGAGTACCTTCTAAACAAAGTGTGTAGTTACTTTGAAGGGCTGCTCTAAGCTTTTAAAGGGATTTTCTTGAAGGGAAGACCTGGGGAGAGGAAAGGGAGCATTTGAGATGCAAAAATCTTGGCAGATATAGTGTGAAAATAAGTATTATTTATACCACCTATTAGAAAAATTTATTTGAATGAATTTTGCTTTAAAAGTAAATTATTTTATCCAGGTAGCACATAATGTGAATGATATTTCTTACTTGGATTAAGCTAAAGAGTTAGAATAAAAATAAAGAAATGAATTAGCAAAATTCCCTGTTAGCCTTTTTCCTGAGGCACACTTCCCAAACTTCAGGGTCATCATCCCCATAAAACAAATTATAGGAATCTCTAGAAATCTCTGTGACCTTGAGCCTCAGATTTGTCATTTTATATTCTGTGCTTTTTGTATCATGCAGAGGAAAACATCTTTTGGGAATCATTTGGCCATTGATATATACTATAGAAGTGTCAGTTTTGGAACTTCCCTGGTGGCGCAGTGGTTAAGAATCCGCCTGCCAATGCAGGGGACATGGGTTCGATCCCTGGTCCGGGAAGATCCCACGAGCAGGGGATCAACTAAGCCTATGCGCCACAACTACTGAGCCTGCATACCACAACTGTTGAAGCCCTTGCACCTAGAGCTCATGTTCCACAACAAGAGAAGACACCTCAATGAGAAGCCCTCGCACCGCAATGAAGAGTAGCCCCTGCTTGCCACAACTAGAGAAAGCCCGTGCACAGCAACGAAGACCCAACGCAGCCAAAAAAAAAAAGTGTCAGTTTTGTTTCAATACAAACTTTTTTTTATAGGAAAAGAAAAGGATGTTAGTGTGTCTTAGCCGAGGAAGTAAACTTAATGACAAAGACAGCAGTGGTGTTCTTTCATGGAGCTTTCTTTTCTAGTTTTATTAGCTTTACACATAATAGCAATTTTGATAGCTACAGACAATCCAGAAAAATGTACCTCTAGTCTTTAATTTCACAAAAGACAGTATTACCTGCCAATATTTTTATGAATAAATAAGGTGGTTTTCTTTTGTACAATGAAGTTTATTTTATAAGACCATAGCTTCATAGGCCCATATTGGTTTTGTTTATCCTGGCTCTGGGGAAGGGGTCTGTGCTCTGTTCCTGATAAATTTCCCCTTGTTTTCAGTTATGACAGATATTCCTTTGAATATGGTGTATGAAAATGTTCTAGCATCAAACCAAGGATATCTAACCTTATTTATGTCTGTATTCTGTCCTTAAACACAAACAGCTGTGCACACATACATCTGTCTCACGTCTGACCAAGTACTGCTGTCCAGGACTTCATATACACAAATAAATGTTCCCTGTTTTATGGGAAATTGTGGCTGGCACAGCAGGAGTTTCAAAACCCATATGCATTTTTCAAATCTTACTTGCACAAACAAAAAGAGGAAAAATACAGGCAAGCCAGGTTTGGAATTGCTGACTTTTAGTGTCAGTACAGAATGGCTGAAGAATCCCTATTTTGACCAAAAAAAAAAAAAAAAAAAAAAGTAAAGAGAGCATGTATAAGAAAATTACAGTTTGTCAAATCTTTTAGAGCCTAAGTTATGCCTTGGTAAAGAAAAAGTAATTCTAAAGTCTTCATTAGGGCTACTTTCTGTATGACCCTGGAAAAGCAACTTACTGACTGATCATTAGTAAGAGCAGATGAGAAAAATCTTTGATAAATTTCTTGGTTCCATTATTAAATACTTTGAGAAGTCACAGGCCAAGCAGAGATTTAAGAAGTTCCTCATTCTGATGATAAGATTAGGAGATATGTTTACTTTATTTCATTCATTATGCTTGTGTGTGTTCCCCAATTTTCTATAATGAACACGAACCACTTTTATAATCAGTTTAAAAAGTTATTAAAAAATAATTTCCCATTTTGCCTTGAGGTTGATAAGTCAAACTATATTAAAGACTATCAATAGATTTAAAAGTATACATATATTATTATATTAGTATACTTTTAAAAAATGTTTTGTTCATTGTTTCACCTTATCTGGAAAAAAAAAGTCACCCTACCCTGGAGAATTCATTTTAAAATGAAATGAAAATGAAAGTAAGTGGCAGAATATATTACCACCAATGGAGAAGCCAAGAAAACCTCCTGTAAAATACTACCAAGTTTGTGATCTTTGGCATACTTCCAGTTACGTGATAGAATATGGCTCTGTTTTGTTTGGGATACTCATTTATAAATTAATTTGTCTATACCTGTAAAAGTCAAGTAACATATCTAGGGAAATTTGAAGTCTTTCTTAAGAATTCATAAACTTTTTCTATTCTGATTGCCAGTTCAAGATGGCAGATAGAAAACATGTGTTAAACTTACCTTCCTCTTCAACCCAATTAAATTACAGAAAAAGGCGTACTAAAGAAAATAATTCCATAACAGCACAGGGCCATCCGTGGTCCAGAGACTATGAGGAATCCCAGCTGAAGGATGGATGTGAAACTGAAATTTTTCTGAAGAATTAACCAGTGGGAACTCACTCTTCCTGATAGAGCCTCTAGCATGTCTGTTTGGGACAGTCATGGGAAGGATGAGAAGGCTGTAATTTGGTTAAAGGACTGCCTGCTTAAGAACAGGGAATGATTAAAGACAAGCCAATCTGACTCCAACCCCAACTTTCATGGGTGCAAAGATCTTAAGAGCAAGCTAAACAAACCTCTTTTAAAAGAGATTAAAAGCTATGTGAGGGGAGGGTAAGGGGGTTAGTGGGGTCGGTGGGCGTTGCTGATTCCACTCCTTCCACTTGCCAGCTCCCAGCCCATACCGTGCAGAAGAAAGCTTGCCAGTCGAACACTCGAGAACGTCCAACTCTGGAGAAAACAGAGATAATTCAGAAGAAAGGGTAATGTGTATCTGTGCATGTGTAGTGATAATTTGTAATATATAGATGCTGAAAGAGGAAGAAGCTTCTTCCTTTAAGATTTCAAGCCATAACTAAGCAGGCTTGGAGAGACCAGCTCCACAGCTTCCACCAGTGAAGCAAGACCCAACCTCGAATATCCCCCTTATGTAATGAATGTTATCTTTATGAAAATAATTTGATCAGAAATACATTTCAAAGCAGAAATAGAGACACAGATGTAGAGAACAAACGTCTCTACCAAGGGGGAAGGGAGGGTGGTGGGATTAATTGGGAGGCTGGGATTGACATATATACACTACATAGATAATTAATGAGAACCTACTGTATAGCACAGGGAACTCTACTCGGTGCTCTGTGGTGACTTAAATGGGAAGGAAATGCAAAAAAGAGGGGATATAGGTATATGTATATGTATGGCTGATTCACTTTGCTGCACAGCAGAAACTGACACAGCAGTGTAAAACGACTATACTCCAATAAAAAAAAAAACAACAAAAAACAACCAAAAAAACAAAACCAAAATAGATAATTGACAATGTCTATATAAAATAAGCTATGAACACAAGCATTTACATTCTCTCCTTCCCCAAGAGCATGAACCTTAAAACAAGACTGCCAGAGTTCAAATCCTGTTTTAACCACATACTAGCTGAGTGACCTTAGGGAAGCAGCTTCAACTCTCTGTCCTTAGTGTCCTCATCTTTGATTAGCTGTAATAAGTACACACACAACATGGGTATTTGTGAGGATTGGATGAGCTAATATAAAGTACTTATAGATCAGACCCTGGCCAATAGTACTCACTATGTAAGCATCTACTATTGAGATTACTATTATGAAAAAAAGGAAGAAGTTGATACAAATATTGGGGAAATTTTTGAAGGATATGAAATACAAAACAAAATCTTCACTTGCATGAAACTTTAAGTATTTCTTTTTGATAAAATACAGGGGGGGGGGTGAGATCAAAATACAACAGTAAGAAGTAAATTGCAACTCTTTTCTCTGAGGAATAGCAAAACAAGGAAGAAATAAATCAAGAAGATCTTTTTATATAGAACCTGAGTCATCTGCCTAAATTAGATGAGTTGAGACCTGGACATGCAGGAGGCCACAGGCAGTTGAAAGCCAGATCATTTGGCTTAGTATTATGGTTATATTCTAACGTTATTTATTCTTCCACTCATTCATCCATTCATTCAGCAAATGTATGGTGAGTCTCTACAGTGTGTTAGGCACTATGCAAAACACTGAGCTTACCACACAGAACTTACAGTCTAATGAAGGAGTTAGACATTACAGAAAACATACTTATTACAAATAAGTATTATGAAGGAAAGAATAGGACCTAGTAGTAATGAAAACTGTGTTTACTGGTGCAGGGATAGACAAAACAGTGGGACGACATAGAATAAAAAACCAAATCCACACATCTTTGGAAACTCGATAAATATCAGGTCTAGCTTTATAAATGGATGGATAAAGGAAAGACTGTTCAATATATTTTATCAGAATAGATTTTTATCCAGATTGGAAAAAAATGGAATCATATTAGTACCTCTTACCATACATAAAATAAATTCTAGGAGATTAGTGGCCAAAGTGTGAAAAAAGCAAAACTTTGATACTAGAAATAGAATAGAAATTTAAATATATATATATTTATGACCTTTATATAGGAGGCATTTCTTAGGTCACAAAGATCATAGATCATAAAAAAATCAATAAAGATGACAATATAAAAACACAAATTTTTAGTACAATCTATAAAGTTTTTATATCTAGAAAATATAAATACATAACAAAAAAACTATAAATACATAAAAAAATGAAAAACAATGCAATAAAAAATGGTCAAATCACACTAATAGACAATTTAGAAAAAAAACAAAAGAACAACCCAAAAGGAGATCCTAGAGAGCTTTGGCATCTTCTGATTATCTTGTAAACAAAGTCATCTCTCACCATCAATGGTAATTCTTACCAACATACGTGGGAAAAGATGTTTAACCTCATTAGTGTCTCTCTAGCCTCAGGCCACCAGGAACATACCTAAAGTTGAATGATTTGGGTTTCTTACTTGTTGCACTGGGGGAGAACACTCACTATGGTGAACTGAGAGGCATCTCAGTGAGAGAAGGTCAGAAAGAACTTGTTATGGATTGGGGCTTTTGTAGGTGCTATGGGGAAGGATGTAAGAAGTGGAGCTTTGCTCTGAATGGGATGTTATCCGGAAGTGGAGTAATTGTATGATTATTTTGTTAAATCTTATATAGAAAGAGGGAAGTCTAGGATGAGTCTAAAGCTGTAATTGGTAAAGGAGAAGCAGTCTTTCATATTAGCCAGGAGAGAGGAATGTTTGGTTATTTTTGTTGTTTGAACAATGTTCGTGTTTCTGTCTATATTCAGAGACAATTACATAGTACTCCTGGTTTTTGTCCTGATCTATCACAGTCACAGAACGGCCTTGTTTGATGTTGATGTTCTGTGAAATTGTTATTGTTTAACTTGAGAGCACCACCAAGTTCTAACTATTTACAATAGGAAAAAATTGAAAACAACCTAAATGTCCATCAGCAGGAGAAAATGAGCTTAAAACAATAAGGAACATTAAAGAACATAACAACCCAAAATGGGGATCTTCAAGATGGTAGCAGAGTAAGACATGGAGATCACCTTCCTCCCCACAAATACATCAAAAATACATCTACATGTGGAACAGCTCCTACAGAACACTTACTGAATGTTGGCAGAAGACTTCAGACTTCCCAAAAGGCAAGAAAATACCCACGTACCTGGGTAGGGCAAAAGAAAAAAGAAAAAACACAAAGACAAAAGAATAGGGATGGGACCTGCACATCTGGGAGGGAGCTATGAAGGAGGAAAAATTTCCACACACTAGGAAGCCCCTTCACTGGTGGAGACAGGGGGGTGTTGGGGGAGAAGCTTCAGAGCCACCGAGAAGAGTGCAGCAACAGTTGTGCAGCAGGCAAAGTGGAGAGATTCCCGCACAGAGAATCAGTGCCAACCAGCATTCACCTGCCTGAGAGGCTTGTCTGCTCACCCACCGGGGCAGGTGGGGGCTGTGAGCTGAGGCTTGGGCTTCGGAAGTCAGATCCCAGGGAGAGGACTGGGGTTGGCTGCGTTAACACAGCCTGAAGGGGGCTAGTGCGTCACAGCTAGCCGGGAGGGAGTCCAGGAAAAAGTATGGACCTGCCTAAGAGGCAAGAGACCATTGTTTTGGGGTGTGCGAGGAGAGGGGATTCCTTCCCTGTCTGCCCACAGAAGGCAGAGCACCGCCTAAACAAGCTCCAGAGACAGGTGCGAGCTGTGGCTATCAGCTCAGATACCAGAGACGGGCATGAAACACTAACGCTACTGCTGCAGTCACCAAGAATCCTGTGTGCAAGCACAGGTCACTATCCACACACGCCTCCCCCCCACCCCCCGGAGTCTGTGCAGTTTGCCACTGCCAGGGTCCTGTGATCCAGGGACAACTTCCCCTGGAGAACACACAGCGTGCCTCAGGCTGTTGCAAATTCATGCCAGGCTCTGCCGCTGCAGGCTCACCCAGCATTCCATTTATAACTGCTATACCCTTCCCTCCCCCTGGCATGAGTGAGCCAGAGCCCCCTAATCAACTGCTGCTTTAAACCCATCCTGTCTGGGTGGGAACAGAAGGCTGAGGGCAACCTACATGCAGAGGTGGGGCCAAAACCAAAGCTGAACCCCAGGAGCTGTGCAAACAAAGAAGAGAAAGGGAAATCTCTCTGTGCAGCCTCAGGAGTAGTGGATTAAATCTCCACAATCAACTTGATGCACCCTGCATCTGAAGAATACCTGAATAGGCAACGAATGTTCCCAAATTGAGGCGGTGGACTTTGGGAACAATTGCAAACTGGGGTTTGCTGCCTGCGACTGAATGTTTCTGATTTTAATGTTTATCTTAGTATAGTTTTTAGTGCTTGTTATCATTGGTGGATTTGTTTATCAGTTTAGTTGCTCTCCTTTTTTTTTATTACTTTTTTATTTTAATATTTTTTTAATTTTAATTATTTTATTTATTTATTTTTAAAAATTTATTCATTTTTTATTTTTAAATTTTTTTTCTTTCTTTTCTTCTCCCTTTTCTTCTGAGCTGTGTGGCGGACAAGGTCTGGGTGTTCTGGCCTGGTATCAGGCCTGAGACTCTGAGGTGGGAGAGCAAAGTTCAGGACATTGGACCACCAGAGACCTCCCAGCACCACGTAATATCAATCAGTGTGACATCTCCCAGAGATCTCTGTTTCAGCACTAAGACCCAACTCCACCCAACTGCCAGCAATCTCTAGTGCTGGATGCCCCATGCCAAACAACTAGCAAGACAGGAACACCACCCCACCCATTAGCAGAAAGGCTGCCTAAAATCATACTAAGTTCACAGGCACCACAAAACACACCATCGGATGCAGCCCTGCCCACCAGAAAGACAAGTTCCGGCCCCATCCACCAGAACACAGGCACCAGTCTCCTCCACCAAGAAGCCTACACAAGCCACTGAACCAACCTTACCCATGGGGGCAGACACCAAAAACAATGGGAACTATGAACCTGCAGCCTGCGAAAAGGAGACCCCAAACACAGTAAGTTAAGCAAAATGGGAAGACAGAGAAATATGCAGCAGATGAAGGAGCAAGGTAAAAACCCACCAGACCAAACAAATGAAGAGGAAATAAGCAGTCTACCTAAAAAAGAATTCAGAGTAATGATAGTAAAGATGATCCAAAATCTTGGAAATAGAAAGGAGAAAATACAAGAAACGTTTAACAAGGACCTAGAAGAATTAAAGAGCAAACAAACAGTGATGAACAACACAATAAATGAAATTAAGAATTCTTTAGAAGGAATCAATAGAATAACTGTGGCAGAAGAACGGATAAGTGACCTGGAAAAGAAAATAGTGGAAATAACTACTGCTGATCAGAATAAAGAAAAAAGAATGAAAAGAAATGAGAACAGCCTCAGAGACCTCTGGGACAACATTAAACGCACCAACATTCGAATTATAGGGGTCCCAGAAAAAGAAGAGAAAAAGAAAGGGCCTGAGAAAATATTTGAAGAGATTATAGTTGAAAACTTCCCTAACATGGGAAAGGAAATAGTCAGTCAAGTCCAGGAAGTGCAGAGAGTCCCATACAAGATAAATCCCAGGAAAAACAAGCCAAGACACATATTAATCAAACTATCAAAAATTAAATACAAAGAAAAAATATTAAAAGCAACAAGGGAAAAGCAACAAATAACATACCAGGGAATCCCAATAAGGTTAACAGCTGATCTTTCAGCAGAAATGCTGAAACCCAGAAGGGAATGGCAGGACATATTTAAAGTGATGAAAGGGAAAAACCTACAACCAAGATTACTGTACATAGCAAGGATCTCATTCAGATTCAACAGAGAAATTAAGACCTTTACAGACAAGCCAAAGTTAAGAGAATTCAGCAGCACCAAACCAGCTTTACAACAAATGCTAAAGGAACTTCTCTAAGCAGGAAACACAAGAGAAGGAAAAGACCTACAAAAACACACCCAAAACAATTGAGAAAATGGTAATAGGAACATACATATCGATAATTACCTTAAATGTAAATGGATTAAATGCTCCAACCAAAAGACATAGACTGGCTGAATGGATACAAAAACAAGACCCATATATGTGCTGTCTACAAGAGACCCACTTCAGACCTAAGAACACATACAGACTGTGTGAAAACATAAGGAAAACATAAAGGTCAGATCAGAAATAAATGAAAAAGTGAGGGAAACAATAGCAAAGATCAATAAAACTAAATGCTGCTTCTTTGAGAAGATAAACAAAATTGATAAACCACTGGCCAGACTCATTAATAAAAAAAGGGAGAAGACTCAAATCAACAGAATTAGAAATGAAAAAAGAGAAGTAACAACTGACACTGCAGAAATACAAAGAATCATGAGAGATTACTAGAAGCAACAATATGCCAATAAAATGGACAACCTGGAAAAAATGGACAAATTCTAAGAAAAGCACACCCTTCCACAACTGAACCAGGAAGAAACAGAAAATATAAACAGACTAATCACAAGCACTGAAATTGAAACTCTGATTAAAAATCTTCTAACACACAAAAGCCTAGGCCCAGATGGCTTCACAGACGAATTTGATCAAACATTTAGAGAAGAGTTAACACTTATCCTTCTCAAACTCTTCCAGAATGTAGCAAAGGGAGGAACACTACCAAACTCATTCTACAATGCCACCATCACCCTGATACTAAAACCAGACAAAGACGTCATCAAGAAAGAAAACTACAGGCCAATATCACTGAAAAATATAGATGCAAAAGTCCTCAACAAAATACTGGCAAACAGAATCCAACAGCAAATTAAAAGGATCATACACCATGATCAAGAGGGGTTTATCCCAGGAATGCAAGGATTCTTCAATATACACAAATCAAACAATGTGTTACACTATATTAACAAGTTGAAGGATAAAAACCACATGATAATCTCAACAGATGCAGAAAAAGCTTTTGACAAAATTCAGCATCCATTTATGATAACAACTCTCCAGAAAGTAGGCATAGAGGGAACTTACCTCAACATAATAAAGGCCATATATGACAAACCTCCAGCCAACATCATTCTCCATGGTGAAAAACTGAAACCATTTCCTCCAAAATCAGGAACAAGACAATGTTGCCCACTCTCACCACTTTTATTCAACACAGTTTTGGAAGTTTTAGCTACAGCAATCAGAGAAGAAAAAGAAGTAAAATGAATCCAAATCAGAAAAGAAGAAGTAAAGCTGTCACTGTTTGCAGATGACATGATACTATACATAGAGAATCCTAAAGATTCTCTACCAGAGAATCTTCTCTACCATGTGCTACCAGAATACTACTAGAGCTAATCAGTGCATTTGGTAAAGTAGCAGGATACAAAATTAATGCACAGAAGTCTATTGCATTCCTATACACTAATGATGAAAAATCTGAAAGAGAAATTAAGGAAACACTCCCATTTACCATTACAACAAAAAGAATAAAATACCTCGGAATAAGCCTACCTAAGCAGACAAAAGACCTGTATGGAGAAAAGTATAAGACACTGGGGAAAAAAATTAAAGATGGTACATACAGATGGAGAGATATACCATGTTCTTGGATTGGAAGAATCAACATTGTGAAAATGACTGTACTGCCCAAAGCAATCTACAGATTCAATGCAATCCCTATCAAACTACCAATGGCATTTTCACAGAACTACAACAAAAAAATTTCACAATTTGTATGGAAACACAAAAAACCCCAAATAGCCAAAGCAATCCTGCAAAAAAAAACTGAGCTGGAGGAATAAGTCTCCCTGATTTCAGACTCTACTACAAAGCTATAGTAATCAAGACAGTATGGTACTGGCACAAAAACAGAGAGATAGATCAATGGAACTAGATGGAAAGCCCAGAGATAAACCCACACACATGTGGCCACCTTATCTTTGGCAAAGGAGGCAAGAATATACAATGGAGAAAAGACAGCCTCTTCTATAAGTGGTGCTGGGAAAACTGAACAGCTACACGTAAAGGAATGAAATTAGAACACTTCCTAACACCATACACAAAAATAAACTCAAAATGGATTAAAGACCTAAATGTAAGGCCAGACACTCTAAAACTCTTAGAGGAAAACATAGGCAGAACACTCTTTGACATAAATCACAGCAAGATCCTTTTTGACCCACTTCCTAGAATAATGGAAATAAAAACAAAAATAAATGGGACCTAATGAAAGTTAAAAGCTTTTGCATAGCAAAGGAAACTATAAATAACATGAAAAGACAACCCTCAGAATGGGAGAAAATATTTGTAAACGAAGCAATGGACAAAGGATTAATCTCCAAAATATACAAGCAGCTCAATATCAAAAAACAAACAACCCAATCCAAAAATGCTCAGAAGATCTAAATAGACCTTTCTCTAAAGAAGCTATACAGATTTCCAACAAACACATGAAAGGATGCCCAACATCACTAATCATTACAGAAATGCAAATCAAAACTACAATGAGGTATAACCTCACACTGGTCAGAATGGCCATCATCAAAAAATCTACAAACAATAAATGCTGGAGAGGGTGTGGAGAAAAGGGAACCCTCTTGCACTGTTGGTGGGACTATAAATCGATACAGCCACTATGGAGAACATTATGGAGGTTCCTTAAAAAACTAAAAATAGAACTACCATATGACCCAGCAATCCCACTACTGGGCATATACCCTGAGAAAACCATAATTCAAAAAGAATCATGAACCACAATGTTCATTGCAGCTCTATTTACAATAGCCAGGACATGGAAGCAACCTAAGTGTCCATTGACAGATGAATGGATAAAGAAGATGTGGTACATATATACAATGGAATATTACTCAGCCATAAAAAGGAAAAAAACTGAGTTATTTGTAGTGAGGTGGATGGACTTAGAGACTGCTATACAGAGTGAAGTAAGTCAGAAAGAGAAAAACAAATGCCGTATGCTAACACATATATATGGAATCTAAAAAAAAAAAAATGGTTCTGATGAACCTAGGGGAAGGACAGGAATAAAGACACAGAGTAGAGAATGGACTTGAGGCAATGGGGAGGGGGAAGGGTAAGCTGGGGCGAAGTGAGAGAGTAGCATTGACATATATATGCTACCAAATGTAAAATAGATAGCTAGTGGGAAGCAGCCACATAGCACAGGGAGATCAGCTCAGTGCTTTGTGACCACCTAGAGGGGTGGGAAAAGGAGGGAGGGAGGGAGACGCAAGAGGGAGGGGATATGGGGATATATGTATACATACAGCTGATTCACTTTGTTATACAGCAGCAACTAACACAACATTGTAAAGCAATTATACTCCAATAAAGACGTTAAAAAAAACACATCAATAAAAAAAAGAACATATTAACCAAATTATACCTTCAGTATATAATTTTTTTAATACAAAAATTATATATACAGAAGAGACTTTTTCAAAACATGCAAAAGATACAATGTATTTTTAATGAATATACCATTTGTAATGAAAGTATAATGTATTTATGGATATAGTAAGCTACAAATTTCAGATAGTAGTTACATCTGTGAGGGAAAGAAAGTGAACTGAAGAAAGTATACAATGTGGGCTTGAACAATCTGAAACACTTTATTTAAAAAAAACTTTAACAATTACAGTGAAAATGCCAAAATTTGATGAATTTGGGTTATAGGTGAATGGGTGATTATTTATTATTCTTTATATTTGATGCTTGATATTTTTCATAATTATGGAAAATCAAACCATAGTTTCAGAAACTTACATGCCAAAATTTTTTGGAATTTTTCTTTTTCATTCTTTGCTTGCCTGGAGAAAATCCACTCACATCTGCCTGTTGTGAAAGTTGGAATCACTCAGAAAATATCCTTGTGAGAGGGGTCTGTCCAATTTACGCCAGCATTAAACGCAGACTTTAGAAAGAGATTATATAGAATAAGTTTGCTGCTATTTTTTGAAGTTCTTGAAGGAAAAAAAAGAACAAGAAGGGGAGGAGGAGGAGGAGGCAAAAGGGAGGAATGTTGGGGGGAAATCCTATAATCTAAAAACTGTTTGGTAAACTAACTGACAGAAATCATAGTTGAGTTATGCAAGCCTTTTAGAATTACAACTAACACATCCTGTTTATTTCATTACCAGTTAGAAATGCCCCCCAGAGAGAATTTTAATGTGGTTTAGGACCCTTGTAAGAATGATCTGAGTGATCAGATTCAGGCAGGAAGATGGAATGTTAACAATTCATCTGGTCTTCTCTACTTGCTGGGTTTGGTCCATCTGGTAATAACCTACCAACATGTATTTTCAGAAAGCGGGAAAAGACATGAAAATCAGCTCTAGTGACAGAAAACAGTATTTTAAAAGTACTAATGAAAAGTTTTCCATGAAATTTGTTAAAGATGGTAAGGAAAAGTTTCTTCAAGAGGGGCAACTGCAGTGGGAGTTTTGCAGTTGGAAAGAGAGATGGGGCTCAACTCAATTTGAGAAGAGAGAATGAAGATTTACAGCCAAGGAGCAGGGTGGGGGGTGGTCAGTGGATGGAAAATTACTAAGTAAATATCAAGGTTAAGGTGATTCTGGCTAACATGACTTGACAAAATTCTTGCTGAAGATAGTCCAGATTAATAAAATATTAAGGGTAGGGATTTTCTTTAATTTGACTCAGCAGGATTTTTGCTAAAACTGGACTAAGCAGACCAAAGGCATAGCCCAAGGGCAGGACCTAGACAAAAAGACAACTCAGAGGAGACTGACTGAAGGTTGGTCAAGGAGAACGTCTTTATCAAATGTTAGTATGGATAAGAGTGTGGCTAGATCTTGGGAAGAAATCATGTTAGGGCTTGGAGCATTTGGGGTAGAATAAAATAAATTATCAAGTCTAAACTTTGCAGCATGGCTGACAAGGCTGTTTATTGTCTGGCCATGATTCCAGGATTTAACCTTCTAGCCAACAGCTCCAATAACTGAAAAGGAATAAAAACATTACCAATGAAGGACCTTACTGCCCAGTAGTCTGTAACCACCTGCATCTTAGGTAGAACTTTTAAAATTAAGGTGACATTCTGTTGTGAACCTCTCATGGTAAAACACTGATGGGAGAAGAAATAATTTGCAACTCTAGACATCAGCATTTGCAGTGGGAAACAAGCAAACAACAGCCATTGTTTCTTTCACTTTGTGGCTCTAGTCATCAGCAGTTATAATAAAAAATTGAAGGTATCGTGGTCATGGAAAAGATGCTTCTATGAGTTCTGCTGCTTTATAACAACCTAGGAGGAATGTCTGAAATACTGCTCAGTGTGGCGCTACCACACTGAGTAGTGTGGCTGAACTCTTGACATCATATAATGGAAAACTCTAACTCCACCCACACTGGTGGAGCTGAAAAGTATCTGTGACAGAGAGACGTTTACAATTCATGGAGCAAGAATAAGTGCAGAGAGTAGTAAAATTATTTGCACATCTGTTTGACCTCTTTATCCTATAAATGTGCGTGTGTATGGAGTGGTCAAAGTGAGGATCCTGGATCCAGACTGAAGTCAGAATTCGAATCCAGCCCCTTCGCATATTAGCTGTGTGACTTCGGGCAAGTTACTGTACAGTACCTCAATTTCCCCGTTATAAAATGAGATGATAGGATCGTTATAATATAATTATCATAATGTTGTTTTGAGGACCAAATGAAAATTAAACATTTTTAGTGCTTAGCCCAGAGTTTAACACAGAAAGAAGTTAAAAATATTAACCATTATTACTACTACTTTTATTATTATAATTTGTTCTTTTAGCTCCACAGCCTACCACACTATGTTGTGCATAATTTATACTTAACAAGTATTTGTGAAATTAATTCCCAAAGCAAAATCATAATTGTCTTTTAAGTTTTTGGCTGAGTCTGGATAGAGACCAATGATCGAGACACCCCTCCTCCCTTTAGTAACGCGTGGTGCCGCTGCTCATGATATGTTAGCTGGGACATAAAGAAGGTTAACAATGATGGTTACTTAATCTCCTCCAACAGTCCAGTGGCTGGTTTGGGTGATATGTGGCAGCACCTGGATAAGTCTCCAGCCTACAATACAATGAAGTTTAAATAGACAAAGGGTAGCATTTTCCGAGTTGGGTGCTGCAAACACCTGGTGAAGAATTATAATTTTATCAGAAGATTTGAGAAGGGCCTAAGGATGTATTCAACCATTTTGAGAAATCATGATAGAGTCTTCACTTGGAATCTTCTTAAAGATAAGCAATCTTGGTCACAGCCCATGGCGAGAGCGTATCTTCAAGACATTACACGTTCTAGCATATGGTGCATTTGTGTATGGAATTGTCAATATTCCAATGGACTCTAGTCCTCCAGACTGTCCTATCCCAGCAGCAGAACAGAGAAAAGCAAATCCTAAACAAACCTATTCTGAGAGATAAGCTATGTAAAAAATGTGAAGCAAAGTCATTTTTAAAATATGATAGGAGGATTTAAGAGCTGAATAGAACAAATGTCACAGTCCAAAGTATGAAAAAGAGCCATGGCCAAGAACAACCTAAAGATAACAAGTCATCAGAGAATGAGAATTTGGGAGGGAAATGTAGAAGGTCCAACGTTCTTCCAGCAGGCCATAACTTATCAAGATGGAGCTCTTTTAGAGGGTGGGGGAATGTACCTTGAATGCCTAAGCGCCATCCTTGGCTTCTAACCCAGGAATTACTTAATCTGCAAGCTACAAGGATTCAGTGATTGCTAAAATTGACTGTTATTCACTGAGAAGTACAGTGAGATGGTGAAGGTTGTGGTCTCAGGATCCCGGCAGTATGGGTTTAAATCCTGGCTCTGCAGGTTGCTGGCTGTGTAAGGACAGCTTCTTAAATTTCCTGTGCCTCCTTTTGCTCAGCTAAATGGGGATAATGAGAATACACGTACGTTATAGACATCTCAGAGCGTCTTGTTTGGCATATAGTAAGTACTCAATATTAGTCTTTATTATCATCATCATCATCATCATCATCATCCAAGAAAATCAAGAAGTTCCACAGTACTCTAGGTATATAATACTGCAATTTTTAAAAATCAGTATTTACCTAGGAGGTTTTAAAAACAGTCTTGGAGGCTAATGTTCTGAGCTACCTACCTGTGTTTCTCACTGTGATTCCATATGTAACTGGCTTTTGTCCCAATTAATTTGACATTTATACATGTATTTTTTCCTCTAAAAATTAAGTCAAATATCCAAACAAACAAGGTATCTTCAAACCACCCACAGATAGTCATGGTGGAATAGACTAATTGTGTCAGGTTATTTTGACTCACTGTTTTTTTTTGGAAGTTTTGATATTCTTCAGGTTCATAATTGTTAGAAACTTAACAGTATTCTGGGTCTTATATTGGGTATGGAAGAGTGTCCAGCACAGAAAAACCTTTTTAAAATTTCAAACCTTTCACAAGTCTTCAATGTGAGCTCTGTTGATAAAAGATGACATTTATGGGGAATTATGTTGTTTTAACAGAAGCTTTCAGTTCTTGCCTTATTTCCTCTCTCCCTTCCCCCAGTTCCTGAATGTGGAATCTCCTAATGGGCTCTTTAGCAGGCTTTGGCCTGTTCAAGTAGCTGAGCCAAGTCTGACTGTGGCAGGAAGTAATGTCAGCCAAGTCTTCTGAGGGGGCTTCACATTGAGTCATGCTGGAGGCCAGCCTGGTGTACTGGGCCAAAGGGGTCCCAGGGAGTCTGGGTATCACTTCTGGGCCTTTCCCTCCTCCCTCCCATCCTCTCCTGTGTTAGTTCAGGCTTCTGCCTCTTACTCCACTCCACAGAACATTCTGCCAAAAAACCAGAGACTTAGAAGTCTTATAATCCCTGCCAGTATGTTTATGTTAATGAATATATTGCTGTAATATGCTATACTAAATGATAAACCTATCTCAGGTTTTGTGTGTGTGTGTGTGTCTAGGGATGAGGGCATTGCAAAAAACTAGAAAAAGTGAATGGCCAAAGAAAGTTTGAGTCTTTGGTTTGATTTGAAATAGGCTTATCAGGACATACACCTGACTTCTCATGAGTGGGATGATATAATAGCCAAAAAATGATAACCATATTTGATTTCATGTGGACCTATTTTTCTCTCTGGAATAGTTGACAATTTTATTGAAGTATAGTTGATTTACAGTGTTGTGTTAGTTTCTGCTGTATGGAAAAGTGATTCAGTTATACATATATATATACATTCTTTTTCATATTATTTTCCATTATGGTTTATCACAGGATATTGAATATAGTTCCCTGTGCTATACAGTAGGACCTTGATGTTTATCCATTCTATATATAATAGTTTGCATCTACTTGTCCCAAACTCCCAATCCATCCCCCCCCAACTCCCGCTCCCCACTGGCAACTACAAGTCTGTACTCTATGTCTGTGAGTCTGTTTCTGTTTCGTAGATAAGTTCATTTGTGTCATATTTTAGATTCCACACATAAGTGATATCATATGGTATTTATCTTTCTTTTTCTGGCCTACTTAGTATGATAATCTCTAAGTCCATCCAAGTTGCTGCAAATGGCATTATTTCATTCTTTTTATGGTTGAGTAGTATTCCGTTATATACATATGCCACATCTTCTATATTCATTCATCTGTAGATGGACATTCCAGTTGTTTCCATGCCTTGGCTTGGAATAGCTGACAATTTGACACCAATATAAAATTTCCTGAAATCTTTCTGAGCATTCACTATTAATGCCATACTCAGGGCATTCATCATCTCCTCAACTTCATTTGCTTATTTATTGAGCATGTCCTCTGTGCCAGGCACTGGGGAAATAAGAGTGAGTGAAGTTAACAGCACCTACATTATGGAGCCCAGAGTGATGGAGAAAGTGCTATTGAAATACAGAATAGGACTGTACAGGAGACAGTCTGTACAGGAGACATTTCCCACACTAAGGCTTGGAGGATGAATGAAAGAATCGTCTTTTCATTTAGTGGATATTTATTGAGCATCCGTTTGTGCTTGGTACTATGCTGGTGCTGGGGGATAGAGTCTTGAAGAAAAACATCCGACACCCCTGACCTCATAGTGCTTATAGTCTAGTGATGGGATAATAATAATAATAATAATAATAATAATAATAACAACAATAAAATAGCATGGGTATTTTTGATGGAGTTAAAGACTATGGAGAAAAATAAAGCAGGAAAGAGGGAACAGGTGTTCATGGGTGGATACAACAGAGATAAGCTGGCCAAGGAAGGGTTAACTGAAGGGAATTTGAATAGCTACTGAGGGAGGAGAAGGAGTGGGCCTCATGCTGGTCTGAGGGAAGAGGGCTCAAGGCAGAGGGATGCCTGCAACAGGCCTGGCATTTTGGAGGAGCAGTGAGGAGTGAGGAGGACAGCATGGCTGGAGCAGAGCACAAGATAAGGCGATAGTAGGACATGAGGTCAGAGAGGTAATGGGGGACCAGACCGTGAAGGGCCCCTTGGGTCCTTTGCAGTAAGTTTGGCTTTGAGCTGGAAAGACACTGGGATTGACATGGTCTAACTTGTACCCTTACAAGGTCACTGTGACTGCTGTTGAGAAGAAATCGGAGGAAGCAAAGCCTGCAAATGCAGTGTTTGAATGCCTATTGCCTGTCAGGGGCTGTAATGGGAACCCTACCCTCAGGACCTACCCAGCTAGTCACAGGAAAGAAACTTGAACTGGTTTTGTAAATAGTATGAATGTCCAATGATTGATATTGATTTTTGGTCATGCCGGGGTCCTTGTTCCTGATTCTGGCTTAGGGATCCACCTCTTTCCCACTCTCTGACCATGTGGTTTGATGGCCCCCATTGCCCAATTAAGAGATGGAGTTGTAACCTAAGCCTAAGCTCATGAGCAGAGTCCATCCCTCTAGCACAAGTTCAAGCATGAGCGGGTAACTCAAACTCATCAATGAAGCCCCAATCCAAGTGGGCCTTTGTGCATTGTGACACTCTTCTGGGATGGATATGAAAGATCTGGATCTTCTGTGGCCATCTTTAGCTGTATAGGCACTGACCATGAAACCATACCAGTTTGTGCTGTGTGTGTATGTTTTGCTTGCTTAAGTTTTGGGAGAACATATGCTTTTTATTTTTAAAGTCAAACTTAATTTTCCCATGGTCTTCAACAAAATAGCAAGCTTTTAAAAAGTTTCTTCATGCTCAAATGGTGCTCATTGCCAAACAGCATAGTGTTGAGTAGAAGTAAAACTAACAAATGACAAGGAAGATTTCAAGAAATTCTGTTTTACTGGGACAAAAACAGTAAAAAAATACAGTAAAAAATCATTGTAATATTGACTATACTTCAGAGGGACTAAAAGTGAGAAAAAGAATTCAAAAGCTTCGGAGAGAATATCCAGAATACACAAATATGAAAACTGCTTTGAAATCGTAAAGTGCCCTGCTTGATTAACTCAGAACACAGAAGGAAGAGTTTGTGCCTCTACTATAATGTGGAATTTTTGAAGATACTTTTAAAAAAATCATTTCAGTGACTAACTTTCCAAAACAGTTCCTAGTCTAGGACTAGCATTTGATTGCATCTGAACAAATTTAAGCTAAAATAAAGGGATTTATTTAACTATTTTCCTCATTCAAATACACATCAATATTGCAGAAGCACAAGTTCATTTATGCCTGCTATGTTTTAGCTTTGCCAACAGCTCTTTTTAAAATTGTTGAGTAAAATTTCAACATAACACACTATACACATATCCAATATATGTTGCAGAAATGAGACTTTTTTTTTTAAGGAATTCCTTTATTTTTATTATTTATTTATTTTTAGCTGTGTTGGGTCTTCGTTTCTGTGCAAGGGCTTTCTCTAGCTGCGGCGAGCGGGGGCCACTCTTCATCGCGGTGCGCAGGCCTCTCACTGTCACGGCCTCTCTTGTTGCGGAGCACAAGCTCCAGACGCGCAGGCTCAGTAGTTGTGGCTCACGGGCCCAGTTGCTCCACAGCATGTGGGATCTTCCCAGACCAGGGCTCGAACCCGTGTCCCCTGCATTGGCAGGCAGACTCTCAACCACTGCGCCACCAGGGAAGCCCTGAGACTTTCTTAATACTAATTATTAAGTACCTTCTAAATGTCAGAAATTTTTGCACATATGTTTCCTAATTCTCATAACAAATCTTCAAAATTTGTATTACATTTCCTTTTTTTCGTCAGAATTAAAATTGAGGCAGAGCGAAGTTTGTGAATTGCCCAGTGTCAAATAGCTGGCAAATGGGAGATTTGGAGGTGTTTTGGCCAGGCACTGCATTACACACTTTACGTGTGTTACTTCATTTAATCTTTACAGCAGCCCTTTAAAGATGAGTACATTTAAAAGGAGATTCAATAAAGATAGTGGCAGGACTCACCCCAGGACTAACTTTAGAATTTATAATCTTAGCAGTATATGGTTTATTGTCTTTTTAAATGACTGAATTCCCCACTTGAGAGTATTTCTGAAGCTCAAAATAGGTTGTACCTGGTGTCTTATTTGCTAATTTTCAAAGAAGTGCAAGAAGATTATTCTTCATCCAAGAGTTCAAAATTAGACCTACAGAGAAGAGTCCTTCCTACATCTCTTATGAAGAACTCTTGCTTTAAAAATTAGTGTGTGTCAACTTTCAAGTTATTAGTATGTCAAGGCTCAACAGTCTTCAGATCTTTCCCTTTTCCACAAAACACTTTTTAAATAGTCTGATACTTGGCTGTACATGTAGAGGTTCATACTGCAGGCATGGTCTTGAAAGGACTCTTATCCTCACAAATTACTAATTATGTGACTTTGGTCGATTAGGCAACCTCTCAGATATAAAAGAAATTCTTACCATTGTAAAGGATGATGTAATTAAACTTATTTCCCATTTGTCAGGTTCATGGTTTAACAACACAGTAAAAGTGAGAAAATATAGTATCAAATTCATTGCATGGAATTATTTCACTGATAATATCAATAAAAAAGAGAAAATAAATCTAACCAGGGAAGCTTTATCTCTTAAAAACCATTGAAGATATTTAGAAGTTTGATTTGGACTTACACATTTTGTGTAAATCCTCAAAAAAATAATAGAGATTAAGTAATCATATTAAACAATATGTATTTATTTTTAGCAAGAACTAAGTTTATTAGTATTTGTGTCTAACAGTTTTCAGATGGCCTACTTGTACATGATATAGGAACAAATTTTAAACTCTTAATAAATTGAAGGACAAGGTAGAAGTATTCAAAAATATTTTTTATCAGAGATGTTCTTTTTCTAAGATGTACTTAAGATTTTTAAACTATTGAGTATATGTGATGCATTCCTGAGACAATCCAGGTCAGAAGATGTATTGCAATTGAAGTATTTTCTGATTTGTGTTTTATTTTATCCATTTGCTGAAAATTTGGAACCCAAATTTGGAGTCTCAACTTTAATATACATTCTTAACTGGGTCTCTTCCTTAGTCATACTTTCTCTTTCCTATCAAAATCTGTTTGCCGTATAGGACCAATAAACAAATTCATAAGAGTTCAAGTAAAAAAAAAAAGTTAATAGTCTACCATTAGGTTTCATATTACTTAGGGGTCAGAAGTCTTAAAGCTAACAAAAGAAATAATAATTGTGGAATTTCAGGAATTATACATTTCTTCTACAAATGTTTATTGAAACCCTAGTAAATCCTAAGAATGAATGCAGTGACTAAGAGCACAGATTCTGGAGCCAGGCTGTCTGGGTGAAAGTTCAGGCTCCACACTTGCTCTCTGTGGGTGACCTAGAGCAAGTTACCTGATTCTCTTGCCCCTGTTTTCTCACCTGTAAAATGGGGATAATAATAATATTATCTCATGCATATTGAAGGTAGCTGAGATTGAATGAATTAATGTAAGTAAAAGATTGAGAATAGTACTCTAGCCACATTATGAGGGTTACATTGTTAGTGAGTATGATTATCATTATAACAATGAACCAGCCATGTTCATTGCCCTCACAGTGCTAAGGAGAGGCACTTTACAGTGAAGAATTGATATCCATTAAAGGCTTATTATGTTCCAAGTACAATACGACCATTTTATTTTTCTTATATTATTGAATTCTCATAATAACTGTTTTGAGGGAGGTTTTACTCTTTCAGTTTAAAGGTGAGAACATTGACGCTTGCAAGTGATAAAATAATTTTGCTAAGGGCTCAACTAGCAAGTGATGAAACGAGAATTCAAATCAAAGTTCTATTATTTCACCACAGCAGGATGATCATTTAGAGAAAATACATCAATCATTTAATAGGAAGACAGTATAAATGGCAGTTAAAAGAACAGACTGAAGACACATGGTGAGGATTTGTATTCTGTCTTTTCCTCTTCCGAAGTATTGATATTAGTCCTTGGGTAATTTGGTTAACTTCTCTGTGCTTCAGCTTTCCCACCTATAAAATGAATATAGTAAGTTCCTCAAAACAGAGTTAATATAAAGACTGAATGAGATAAAATATACCCAGTGCTTGATTTGTACTAAGTGCTCATTTTTATTTGATTCATTTAATTGAACAGTGTAAGTAGTTGTCTATTTCGCTTTCTCACTTCATGTTCCTGACTGTCAAAGCCAAGTTTCTAGAAATTCTGATGCAGAATGAGAGGATGACTTGGCTAATTTAAGAGAATTAGACTTCCATCATTTAGTTATCTATAAAGACTAGAACCTTCTAGGCAGGGCTGATATTCAGCTGGTAAGCACCACTACAAACATACTAGCCATTAAAATATTGAAATACAGGGCTTCTGTACCAGATGGTGAATGATTTAAAATCTTGAGCCCATGTGCTACCTAATAAGCTGCATAGTAGTGCGTGCTGGTGAGGATGACCCTCAGCAGCTGCAGTGTAGACTGAGATGGATGCTGACAGAAGCATTTGCAGCCCATCTCCTGCTCTGGAATGGCCCAGCATAGACGAGGGTGGTGAGGCACGTGACAGGGCAGACAGTAGTGATAACAGTGATGTTGGTGCGGGTACAGGTGCAGGCTGTTTGGATCTGGGCATCGCCTGCCCTGCTTCATGCTGGCAGCAGCAGAGAACCAGCTTGAACCTAATACCTTCAACTGAATGGGGAAATATCAGGCTTTCTATGTCCAGTTGTAGTTCAGATAGGGACATCTTTTAACTGATGACAATAGCGTCAAAAAGCACATCAATTATTCCTAAAATTCAAGAAATGGTTTAACATTTATTAGAATGATTTGATGAAGTAGTGGCACTACAACTTCTATCATTTGGTAAGCAATTCTATATTATCTATATCTTAGTTTATTTGGAAAATAAGCGGGATTAAGATTTTTTTTTATTTGTTAATTGGTTTATATACTAAATTTTTATTTCCAGTTGTTAACTATGTTTAATTACATGTAATTATAGGTGTTAGACCATATACAAGAGCAATAATGTCTCACATAGGTTTTTAAAATATATTTCTACAAAAAATGATGGAATAATCTCTCACAAATAACTCAAGACTTTAACTGTTTCCTAGGCAATTTGCAAACACAGTGTATAAAAAGGAATAAAGGAGGGTGGGGAAATCTGTTAGCCTTGCAAAATATTCTAAAAATCACAGTGAAGCGCTGATAGTGAGTTTATTTAAAAAAAAGTCATGTTACTCTCTTTTGTCTGATGATACTATTTCCTCCTTTTCCAGTTCACTTTCTTTAGTTATTAGTTTCCTCTACTGTTTCTGAGAAGCGTCTGCAGTTCCAAAGTGGTTAAATTCCCCATTCCGGGTAGACAAATTTGTACTCTCTCGATTGTAATGTCAGAAAATATATCATCTTAAGAAGACATCAGACTCAGCACTAGAGTGATCCAGTTTTCTGAATCTAAATTTGAACACATGGTCAGACCATGCTTCCTCAGCTCATCAAATAACTATTTAGGTCTACCACATGCTGTTCCCAAGGGATGAAACCATGGCAAGAATGTGTCCACCCTCATGGAATTTAGTCTACTCTAATCTGGAGGTCAGATCACTAATCAGTAACACTATACTGTAGTAATTGCTACAAAGGTAGAAAGAAGGAAGCCGGTCCTCTATGCCTTGCGAGAAGGGAATCAAATTTGAGGAGACTCTTACTCCAGTCCTGGAAGAAAAAGCATTTCCTTAGCAAGCTAGTATTATGGCTGTGGGAAGGGCATTCTCGGGCAACCCAGGCACACAGCAATTTCTCTATTGAAAGAACATATCTGCCACATGACTGGACAATTTAACATTCTCCACATATATGCAACTTGAAAGAAAAAACTTTCATTTGGAAGCCTTGGGATCTGATCCACCTTGATGTTTTGTTGTGCTTTATCAAAGTGCATTGGCTCTCCTAGTTGTAGGAAGACTTCAGCATATTGTTACATCTGAAGGAACTTCAGATGAATGAAGAAAGTGACTTTGTCCTTTTGCTTGTTAATATAAATACTAACTTTGCTTCATTTGTGGGACCAACCTCTTTAATGTATCTTGAGTTGGTTACTGAGGATTTTGTCAGTAGGCTATTTTTGGAAATCTGCTTGGGGTTGAATCACAGCAATTACAAGCTTGAGATAAAAGGAGCCACGTGTATACAGAGGCTTCTTAAAGACCCAGCCAGCCTTCATTTCCTCTCACAATGGGAGGCTTTGGGCCTCTACTGACTAGGATGAACCACAGCAAAACAATATCTCCCTGTGTGGGTTTTAAAAATAAACTGAAGTGATTTGTATGCACAAATGGCATCTTAGAAAAAAGAATGTAGAAAAGCCAAGTTGAAAAAGAAAACAAACAATACTTGAACTTCTCCTCCTTTCTCTTCCAACAGGTTTTCTTTCTTAGAACTGTTGTCTGGAAAGCTCATCTATTATAATATTGCCTGCTGAGCAGTTCAACCACTCTAGGTATTGCTCTGGGATTCTAATGATATTATTATAAGTAGTATGATAGATAGGCTATAATCTGGGGTCCTTGCAAGGATAACTAAAAAGTCTCCAGCCTTTCAAAACTAAACGCAGAGAATATGCATTTGTTATCTTGGCTACATTACTGACAACATAAATGATTCTTTGGAGACTTGAAAGCTGGGGTCAGCCATGTCAACTTGCATTTTAGGAGAGTTTAATCAACTGACTAATAGCACAAAAGAATATATCCACTCACTTGAGGTTTCATTTGCATAGTTTATCAGTAGGAGATTTTTCTGGTAATTTGCATACTTTCCTGTTCTCACAATTAGGATAATGAGGAGAAATCATCAAACTCTATAAACAATGGCTACCAGCTAAATCTAAGTATAGAAGGGAAATTAGAATTTATGTAGACTGCTGTTATTAATAAATATATATTTTAAATTATATAATTACTAGTCAGCAGAAATTGACCAAGTTATACAGGCTTCATATTTTAAATTATTTAGATTTTATAATCATCTTTAAATAAAATCAGTAATCCTACTAACTTATGGATAGTAAATCATTAGGTCAAGAAACTAGTTAAGATACACTTTATATTCAAATTAAGTTTGCATCTCAATGTGCTTTTTACTTATAGGAATCTCCAAGTACATGAAAAGTTACAATGACAAGGATTTTATGTTAAAATGATATATTTATAGAGGATAGTACTGCATAATACTAAAATATCTGATTAAAGAACAAAACTTTCAGCCAAATGTCAATGCTCTGACAAACGAATATCTCTCCAAATATATAGATAATTACGTTTAAAATCATCAAATACTTTCTTTGGAATAGTTTTAAGGTAACATATAATGACTTTAAAAGTCAATCCACCTTTAAGATTCTGCTATCATCTCTGATGTTCTGAAGTAGTCCTAAAACTAGGAGAGCAAAGGTACTTTGATAAAAACTAAACAAAAGATCAAGATGGATCAGATCTTAAGGCTTTCAAATGATTTTATTTTTTCTTTTAAGGTGCATATACCTGGAGAATGTTAAATTGTCCAGTCGTCTGGCAAATTATGTTGTCAAAAAGATTCAAGCTTTTATGTCTCTGTTGGCCCAGACTACCCTTCCCACAATCCTAACAATTGCCTGCTAAGGAAATGCTTCATCTTCCAAGGCTGGGTTAAGAGATTTGACTCCTTTCCCCACACAGAATAGATGATTCTCTTTCTTCTTGCCTCCTTTGTAGCAATTATTGCATGGTAACAATGTAACTAGGATACTGTTTCTTCCAGCACTGACTTTATAAAATCACTGCATTTTTTAAAATAAAAGATTTTATTAGTCTTCTTCAAGTCCAAGAAACACAGGAGCATGAAAAAAATGAGATTTTTGTTATGACCTTTTATGGACCTTTGAGTAGATCAAACAGAAAATTGAATTTTGACTTAGCACAAGCTTTCTTTAAAAATATGTTCAAGGATACAATTGAGGAGTTAAAATTACTTTAGAAAATCTGAAAAAGTAGAAATGACATGTCCAAAGATTTGTTTTCCTTTATTAAAATGTGTAAAATAAAGCTAATTTTATTGTTATTTGTTCATTATTATTCTTTTTTAAAATTTAGGTAAAATTGTTGCATAATATTATATTAGTTTCAGGTATACAACATAATAATTCGATATTTGTATACACTACAAAGTGATCACCACAATAAGTCTGGTTACCATTTGTCATTATAGAACTGACCCATCACCCTTTTCACCTATTCCATACCACCCTTCCCTATACCACCCCTCCCCCCTGATAACCACCTATCTGTTCTTTGTATCTATGAGTTTAGTTTAGTTTTGTTCATTTGTTTTGTTTTTCAGATTCCATATATAAGTGAAATCATATGGTACTGGTCTTTCTCTGATTGGCTTGTTTCACTTAGCATAAGACCCTCAAGATCCATCCATGTTGTTGCAAATGGCAAGGTTTCCTTCTTTTTTATGGCTGAGTAGTATTCCACTGTGTATATATACCACATCTTCTTTATCCATTCATCCATCAATGGATGTTTTTATATCTTTGCAATTGTAAATAGTGCTGCAACAAACATTGGGGTACAAATATCTTTTTGAATTAGTGTTTTTGTTTTCTTCAGATAAATTCCCAGAAGTGGAACAGCTGATTGTAAGGTAGTTCTATTTTAAAATTTTAAAGGAACCTCCATATTGTTTTCCATAGTGGCTGTACCAATTTACATTTCCACCAGCCTCATAGGAAGTTTTCGTTTCCTCCACAACCTCTCCAACATTTGCTATTTCTGGAAACCATCAACAAATCCTACTGAATGGGAGAAGATATTTGAAAATATATATCCATTAAGGGGTTAATATCAAAAATACATAAAGAACTCATACAACTTAATAACAAAAAAACCCTGAATAATCTGATTAAAAAGTGAGCAGAGGATCTGAATAGACATTTCTCCAAAGAAGACATAGAGGGCTTCCCTGGTGGTGCAGTGGTTGGGAATCCGCCTGCCAATGCAGGGGACATGGGTTCAAGCCCTGGTCCGGGAAGAACCCACATGCCAGGGAGCAACTAAGCACATGCGCCACAACTACTGAGCCCGCGTGCCACAACTACTGAAACCTGTGCTCCTAGAGCCCATGCTCCGCAACAAGAGAAGCCACTGCAATGAGAAGCCCGCACACCACAACAAAGAGTAGTCCCCACTCGCTGCAACTAGAGAAAGCCCGCGTGCAGCAACAAAGGCCCAATACAGCCAAAAATAAATAAATAAGAATAAATAAGTTTATAAAAAAAAAAAGAAGACATAGAGATGACCAACAAGCACATGAAAAGATGCTCAACATCACTAACTATTAGAGAAATGCAAATCAAAACCACAATGAGATATCACCTCACACCTGTCAGAATGGCTTTTATTAAATAGAGCTAATTTTAAAAGAATAATTATAAACATTTCTTGTAATTTTTGTTTCAAAATGGAAATATTTGATGGGGTCACTAAATGTATAAAATCTTCATATAAAATCAACAGGATTAAGATATTTTATTTCACGTCTACCTGATTTAAAAAAAAAAAAAAACAACTCAAAAGTAAGTGTAGAAATGCCTTTTGAAAATGAAATAGAATGCTTTATTTGCCCTCGCACAGTTTGCTTCCTTCGAGTCTTCCAGTCTCAGTAAATTGTTGATGTCCTACTCAGCTGCTGAAGCCAAACTCCAGGAAGCATCTCTGGTCCCTCCCTTTCCTCACTGTCCGTGCAATATGATGTTCCATTTGCTTGGCACACTTTTCTCAAGATCTTGTTGGTTCCTTATTGACATCCTTAGTCCACAGTGAGCACTTCCTGACAGCCTCAACTAAATTAGCGCCCCAGCTCCTCACACTCACTCTAGAGCATCGGATCACATCACTCTGTTCTACTTTCCTCATAGTCCTCAGCACCATCTGGAACTTATGTTGTTCCTTGCTGTGCTTATTTTTTCTATCTTCTCCTCCAGACTTTAAGCCTTCAAAGGCAGGGACCTTTTCTTTCCTGTTCTCCCCAGTGTTCCAGTACTTAATACAATGCTTGCGCATAACGTACACTGAAAAATATATTTCAAATGAATGTTTTGAGAACAGATTTTTAAACATTTATTTCATTCAAGAAATACCTCATTTGTGCCTAGTATTATATGAGGCAAAGGTAAGGGACATATATTGAAAGACAAACATTTGATCACTTTCTACTAACCTGATAAAATAAGACAACTTGGCATTCTTCCCTGCCCCTCCCCACCCCGCCCAATTCCCACCTCCCTCTCTCTCTCTCTCTCTCTCTCTCTCTCTCTTTTTCTCTCTCTTCCCAGGGACCTTAATCACAGGAAAAGAGAATGGCAAAATGGGAATAGCACAGACTACAGTGGGTAGACAGGTTTGTGACTTCCAAACTGTGTAAACTTGGACTACTTGTTTAGACTCATAGATGTTGTGTATCTTCACTTGAAAAACAGGAATAACTTTTTCTACCTTACTGGTTGTGAAAACTGAATGTAAAAGTGAATGTATGTAATAAATATCTTAGCACATTACTGGCTTTCAATAAATGCGAACTTTTATTACTTCATGAAATGATCTGAGGTCAGTCATGCCCCAAGCCAATTTTCTTTTGAATAGTGCTTGCGTAAGACCAATTTTTGAGAGGATAATTGGCAACTAGCAAGCATACTAAAATACAATATGTATCATATTTTTAATGGTCTGATTCCTTTCCTTTCCTTAAGAATAGAGCAAGAGATAATTACGACTCTAGTTCCTGTTGCTTCCTGAGGTGGCTGCCAGATCCCACGGCAGGCCTGGAGGCAGCAGTCTGTCAGTAATGGCCTGAATGAGTAATAAGGTGCAGTAACATCAGAAGCATTGGGCATCATCTCAGAATTAGGGGGTGTGAGGTCAAGTGGCTGCCTAAGAAGGTAGCATCCAGTAGATTCAAAGCAGAGACAAAGAAAAATGGTCAAGTTGTTCCACCCAAGAGGAAATATGAAGGATATCAGACTGTATGTTATTAAAACATAGTCTGGAGCCGAAAGGATGTGTCTCTGAGGCCAAGAGACCCACCAAATATGGGAGCTTACACAATGTAATACATTTTATCATGAATAATGAAATATCTGACAAGACTAATTTTATTTATTGCTTGATGGATAGCATTTCCTTACTTAAAACTAGTGATAAATTAGGTACTTTGGCAAAAGGATCTAAAGCAATTTCAGTTCCATTTTTACTTAGGCTTAAATCATCCTTTCTTTTACTTCATTCCCTGATTAGAACTCTTTAACAACACAACTATGTCGAGCACATACAGTCACCAAGTCTGATAGAAGCACCAACTCCCAAAGGCGTGTATATGTGCATGAATGTGATACTTCCTACAGTTGCTGCTCTGACCCTATTACAGGCGGGACCTAAATCCTCTTCCCCTATAGGTAACTGAGATAATCAGAAGCAAGCCTGCTCTTTTCATCTCTAACTGGCACTGTAGCAGGGCTTGGGACCCATCATTTTTGAGATGTTGCAGGGAAACGTGGGATTCTGTTCTTAGCTGAAATGGCCTAACGCTGGGTTATCTCTGATTGGCTAAACCCAGTAGAACTTTTCAGTTTAAGAACTAATCCAGGTCTACTTCAGACTGGATCTAATTGGAGTCTAGGTTGGACTTGGTTTCTTAGAGCTACCTTATATCTTCCTTGGCACCACCCCAGAAATGTAAGGAAGGCTCCTATATATTAGAGGAGTCAGTATGACTCCAGCAGAAACAAATTCCTTTAAGCTTCTTAGACTGATTTATACCCCCAAATTCCCAAATGTAATGACAGAGGAGGCAAGTTTAAAATACTTTCAGCCACATGGGAATCATCTATAATTATACTGTCAAATATGGTAGCTACTAACTATCTATCTATCTATATCTCCAATGGAATATTACTCAGCCATAAAAAAGAATGAAATAGTGCCATTTGCAGCAACATGGATGGACCTAGAGATTATCATACTAAGGGAAGTAAGTTAGACAGAGAAAGACAAATACCATATGATATCACTTATATGTGGAATCTAAAAAGAAAATGATACAAATGAACTTATTTACAAAATAGAAATAGACTCACAGACATAGGAAACAAACTTATGGTAACTGAAGGGGATAGCAGGGTGAGGGGGAAGGATAAATTAGGAGTTTGGGATTAACATATACACACTACTATATATAAAAGAGGTAAACAAGGACCTACTGTAGAGCATAGGGAACTATACTCAATATTTTGTCATAACTTATAAGGGAAATAATCTGAAAAAGAAAATATACGTATATATAAGTATAACTGAATCACTTTGTTATACACTTGAAACTAACACAACATTGTAAATTAACTAAACTTCAATAAAAAAGGAAAAAGTCATGTTAAAAACTATAAAAAATAAATTTTAAATTAATTTAAATTAAATGAAATTTAAAAATTCAGTTCTTCTGTTACACAGAGTTCAATAGCCACATGTCCATGTATTAACACAGATATAGAACATTTCCATAAGAGCACTACTTGGTTTCCCAAGCTAAGTTTGGGAACCACTGCTTGGTTTCCCAAGTTTGCTGTAGATTTCAGAGTTAGTGTATCTTGTGAGAGCCCAGTAATCATGTGTTGAATGGTTGAATAAATGATCTCCCTATTTTCTATACATGCTTAAGCACCTGTTGCCTCTTCTCTAATGCTCATCAGGCTTGTAAATACTTATGCAACATCTATCATCTCTGCTAAACATGGAGCTCTGTGAAGGCAAGCACTGTGTCTGTCTAGTTTATTATTGTATCCCCAGCATCTAACACAGTGCCTGGAACAAAGTTATTGTGCAAGAAATATTTGTTGAATGAAGTGATGAAACAATGGATCCTAACTTTCTATATATCACTCATGGATAAAAATGCCATGGATAAAAATGGGGTTTATGTGAGGACTAAATGAAATAGTATAAATAAAGTACCTGACAGGTGCCTGATATATAATAGGTGCTCAAACACTACTTCCTCTCTTGTTCTCTGATTAATAGAAGCCTGGGTCACTTGGATCCACAGGTCACAGAGACTTCTGGTCAAGCCAATAATTTCCTTAGTTCTTAGCTTTGTGCTTCCTTCCCTTTGATCAAAAGTTTGGCTTAAGTTATTAACTACATGGGAAAAAGATTAGAGTTCAGTTCTGTTATTTGGCACTAAGGCAGCAGGTCTCCAAGGGAACAAAGTACCAACTCAGAGCAGTAAATTTCATAATTCATCCTAGAAATCTCTTCAAGACTAAAATTCTGGCCTTTGACCAACCATCCAGTTAGTTCAAACTTCTCTTCTCCTATCAGAATTCTGAATGCAAAACTGTACCATAATTAAGCATTGAAACCATTCCTAGAGATTCCTAGACATGAATTAGTACTGCAGGGGCAATTGGAGGGAGAAATTTGGAATGAATCGTCCTTTAGGATGAGCATTTAAAGTCTTTTTCTTTGTTCTTGCTTTGTGCTTTCAACTTTCCCCTAAAGTGCTGCCTTTGGATATTTTAGAGGTGAGGATGGATGGCACACTGTTGTTTAGCTTAGAGGCAGTTATTAGAAAAGCCAGTTTTAAAATGTACAAAGTAAAAAAGGGAAAGGAAAAGACCCTGAGTGTTTTCCAGGGTGTTTCTAAATATTATGGGGTATAATTTTTTGTGTGTGGAAAACTTTTTAGCCACCTGCTAACGGATATTAGTAAAAGTAGAGACTGTGCTGAAAAATAAAGTGTCGGGTTGTCCTTTGCAGAAAGTTAATAAAAAGAAGGAAGTGAAAGACTGCTCATTATTTTTAATGACCCCGCTTTCCAGCAGAGTGCCTGTATCTCTCTGCCTTTACTTTCTGCCTTCTTTCAGTTCATTCTAACACACTAAGCGACGCCTTAGAATGATGGCTTTGTTCTAAAGCACAGAGCTCATCAAGAGGCTCACAGTCTCAGGCTGACTCGTTGTTAATCACAGGTCCAGCGCCAAGGTGATGATGCAAAGATGAGCCTAGGACATTGTCCACGGAACAGTCAGCAACCATGAATGCCCTGGACTTCCTTCTGAGCATGTCCACTTTGTTACGGGAAGTCAGCTCTCAAATGCTTCCTTGTGTTTGGTGGGTGATGCAAGTTTCAGCCATCCATAGAAGGAGTAGTTACCAAAGTGGTCCCTCTTACTTTGGTAAACCAGGAGGCATTATAGTGTGGTTAGGAGTAGGCTTTGTTTCTGAAAATTCCATATATATATATATATATATGAACTTTTATACCCACTTGCCCTTCTAGTTTTATTAGTTCATATACACTATTTGAATGAATAAACTTTGTGCTGTACGTTTAGAGTAGGTAGCTTTCTGTACTAATATCCTTAGCTATCAGTGGCCTTATAGCTCCCAGATAAATTATGGAAAGATGGATAATAAATTCATTATTAATGAGACAAAAAGTAGTAAGTAATCCTTCATTTCACTATGATGCTGAAAGAAGGTAAACTCTTTAATCTAGGCATGTGTATGTTTCATACAGCAGTAAAACAATGTAAGCCCACAGGTACAAAATAAGGATACACACACACACACACACACACACACACACAGAAGGAATGAAAATTTAACTCCAAACTCTATATTGGGTATACCTGCTGTATCTGTTAGATTTTTTTTTAACATTATTTCTCTCTCCAAATAAGGGCTAAACTGGCTGTGCTTTGGAAAGACCTTTGAACTTTGTATTCAGAAGTCCTTGCATTCTGAAAAAGAGATAAGTGCTCTGGAGAGTGCCTGAGATGGACAAGTGACACCAGGCTCTTGACTGTGGGCCTGGAGCTGGAAATGCAGCAGGAACATTTTCTCTGAATTCAATGGGGCTGAGTCCCTTTAACATCCTTCGGGCAAAATTGTTAGAGATTTACCTATATATAAACTCAAGAATTGGAGTGACACTCTGCAGGTTTACTTGCGTTTCCATGTGAGCGTATGTGTTTTTTAAACAAAATAAATGGGTCTTTTTGCCAAAAGTATTCAGGCTCCCTCATCCCCTTAAAAAAGCCTTGCTAGAAATAATGTATATGTTTATTCATTAGCTGTCAGGTGCTTCTGGGCTCTGTACCCACACACACAGGCTGTTTAATGTGAAGTTTTATAACATTTATGAAGAACCAAGCTGGGGACTATCTTGGTGGAGAAAAATCCATACTGACAAAACATACGATTTTGCTCGTCTTCATCCAGGAGTGGAAAAGCCTGACTAGTATTGCCCTGCTTTATCTAGACACTGCCATGCTATTGATAAAAAAATAATAATAATGCACTTTGCTGCCATGCTAGAAACAAAGACTGAACCCAGCCAGCCAATTGGAAAGAAAAATTAACATATTTTAGTTTTCCCCAAACCCCACTAGAGATTCAGTATGAGCTATTTTTAACCTCTCCTCAAACGATTTAACTTTGTTGTCTCCTAAGATCTAGAGTTGTTTGATCTATTTAGTTTGCAGGAGACAAAGCTGATTAGCTGCGGAGCAGACAACTAATTAGGAAAGAAAGAGTTCATTGGATTGCAAGTGAAATAACAAAATGAACAAAGAAAAGAAAGCAAGTGTTCTCAACGTCATCAACTGGGCTCATACTATGTGGAGGGAGTTACCTAAGTCATTTCCACAAGACCAGGCCAGCTCTAATTTACTTATTAGAATCCATAGGAAAATCATCAAACATGGTCATAACAACTCATTCTAGAATGGGTGGTGTGAGAGGGGTAGGGATGGCTAAGTGGAACTGTGAGAAAAATAGGACAACACCTAGCCTTAGTGGGTGAAGAAATACCATTTAGCGTGGTTCATTAGTTAATCACATTGATGGCTAAACTATCTATTAAGGGTTACTAACTGAGATGAGTAACTGCATTTCCATTTTAGAATGATAGGCTTTCCTGAGCCTGGTGGTATAGGTATACAATTTTCTAAGTCTGTGTATTTTTGTGTATGTGTTCAGGGGAGTGATTTGAGGAGAGGGTAGAGGGAAGAAAGAAAGTTTCTATTGCATAAATCTCTGCTTGGAATCATAGTATTTAAACAGGTAAAAATTATTAACAGTATATTGAGATACATTATCATCTTGAAGACTCAGTTGCTCATTTATAAAAGGCAATTTTAAGCAACTCATGGCTTAGTTATGAGCATTGAATAAGAGTATATGTGTAAAGAACATTTTATTATCTCATTAGGAACAAATAAATATTAATTCCTTTTTTATTACTCTCCACCCTGAGACCTACCCGAATAGCCATCCTTTTCTGCCTTCTATCTAGGATGAAACAAACGAGAAAACAATCCACAGTTAGCTACTGAATAGGAGAACTAAATACTTACTCTACCTATACCTGAATATATAAAGAGGGTTGGGGTAGGGTAAAATGATGGCAAAACATGTATTTAGCAGATGATTGGTGTTCAGTTTAGTTTCCTATCTATTCTACTCCAATTATTTTGGATGCTCTAGGGTGGCACAATAGGGACACAGTACTAATAATAAACCCAGCTTTGGACTAAAAATAACTTAAACAGCTCTGCCTCTTTCATTCTTTTTCTTGTCAAGTCTATTGAGCTAATTAGTTTAGAGCACGAACATGGAGAGAGAATTCCTAAAAACAGATAATGTTATTAAGAGCCTTGGAGAAATACTCTACTGTAATTTGCTTTCCTGATAAACTTTTTATATAGGTGTATAAGAACTATTGCTCAATTATAATAAAATTCCTATGGCATTACACGCTCTATGGTAATCAGTGTGAGCTCATTCTGGCCCACATGTTACTGCAATGAATACCACAGTGTCGTGGTGAAGGGTCAGACAAGGCAGAGAAACAGATGATATAGGTAACCAGGAAGCCAAAACTGAGAGCAGAGAAGCTAAAGACCACAATAGATTTCAACTGAGAAAAAGGGGGGAGGCTGGGGTCTTGTGCAATGAAACCTCCTTGTACTTTAAAGCTCACTTCCTGAAAATGTTGCAATACCATTTCCATCTCCCAAAGAGTCAAGTCTGGGTAAGGAAGGAGTAAATGGAAATTGCAGAAAGATCGTTTTCTTTCTGGAACAATATAAAAATTTTGGCTGCCTTTTCTGGCAGAGAAATGTTGAATTATATATCTTTTTCATATAATATACGGCCTTTCTATGAGATAAGTCTTTAGGGAAATGAGCCAACATCCTTTCCCACCCTTACAAGCTGTCAGATTATTTTATTTGTTTTGCAAATTTGAATTTGCTAGAAGTTATCTGTTGAGATGGGCCAAATAGAAGAAATCAAAGTAGTGTACCACACGCAATCTCAATCAACTTAACATGACTGCAATTTTTCACGGACTCCAGACTGCCATTTTCCAAATCTCATTCATCAGTGGTCAAAACAACTTAAGGCTATTTGGTTTAATTTTATCTGATAAACAAGGTCAGGTCTGGACAGCACCTTAAAGAAAGTTCTTAAGGAAAAAAATTAACCCAGAAAGTAATGATGTTAAATAAGTTTCACCTTTCCCAGGCAAGTTGAACCCATGGAGAGGATATTTGATGAATGAAACAGTTCTGGATCCTGGTTCATTTTTTCTTGTTAAAAACTCCAAGGGTCTGTACTCTTTCTGCCATTTTTTTGCAAAATCATCTGAAACTAATTCCAAGTGGCTACCCATATTCAAACATCAGAAAATTTTATATTCTTTGCACTATTGGCTCCTTGCTGTTGTATAAATGATATGCTGCCTTTTTCTGTCTACAATTCCTGCCTCTAGCTTTTATATTAAAATGCTCCCCAGAAAGCTCCTCACATACAGTAGACAGTCTCTGAGTTATTCTGTCAATTATTGTGTAAAGTTGATCAGCAATTTACTTTTCTATTAATACCTGACCATTAATAGTAAGGTTGTGCACTAATTGAAGACTTGTGACTAGAAATCTTATTGCATTTAATCCATTAGTTATATCTTAAAGATTTGTCTGCAGTTTGGCTTATTTATCACTGTAGCCCCTAGAGATAGGCCTGCCATATCATTTGGATCTCAATAAATATTGGGAGAGTAAATGAATACATTGTTGAGAGGTTATAAATCCAACAACTTCATATAAAATGTTAACTGTTTCTTGAATTACCAGCAAATTTGTAAGTGCCTTTTCCTACAAAAATGAATTATATAGGGCTACTACCCTGATGACCTTACAGTTTAGAGAGAAAAAACTTAAGTAGATAAATAATAAAACCACCAGTAGCAAGTTGACATTAGAGAATGATTAAAGATAGTGTTATGGAAGTTCAGAAGAAATTATGATCATCTAAGAGAAACAAGAAAGCTTCTGAAAGGATGTAGTTTATGAATAGAGCCTTGAAAAATAGGTAAGATTTTGTGTGGTGAGAAGGGCTATAATAATGTATAGCATAGACTCTAGAGCTGGGCTTCTGGGTTCCAATTCCAGCTCCATCTGGTAAATTATGGATGAAGTTACTTAACCACTCTGGGTAAAATAGTGATGGTTTAACAGGTTCTGTTTTTTAGGGTAGTTGTGAAGATATCCCTAGTTACTGAATGGATTTTCCTGATAAAGGCACAATATCAGATTCAATTCTGGTGACCAGTGATCTAGTTCTCAGACCTTCTTTAGTGAAATTGAAACTGCACTCCTTCCTGGATGGGGCTAGAAGTCAGTCGCACCACAGATTGGGACTTGAACCCACAGTCCCTGACTTAGGAGGAGACTCAAACCCACTGTCTTTTAATTGAAACCACTCACCTGGTCTCAGGACTTACTGAAGCTCAGGTTTTTTTGTCTTGTCGCAGAAAGAATTCAGTGTGAGGCAAAGTGGCAGGCAAAGAGTGAGTTTATTAGCATAGGATGCTTGTGAAGATACAAGCGGGCCAGCAAGGGAGCACAGCAGCCCTGGGAACAGAGAGGGCTACATTTTTATGATCAAAGAAAAAGTGGGGAGGGGAGAAGACCACCTTCTTCCTCATTCTTGGGTAGATGTCAAGGCTTACATCATTAGTTCCTCCTTTTACCCTATATGGTCTAACCGGGACTATCATGGCGCTATTTAAATCATATGTATATTAACAGAAGGGTGGTAACATATACGAAAATATAGTAATCATCTCAGGTTTCAGTACAATGTCCCTTTCACCTAGTTTCTTTCCCCTTTCGCCTATATTCTTGCCTTGGCTACATGCAGAAATGCTACTCTTTAAGGACCAGTAACTCCCTTACTTCATGTAACAAGATTCAGACCCCATATCTATTGTCTTGTACTTTAAGTACATATGTAGATTGTTGCTTGGTTACTGGATTCTTTTCTTGAGTGGTCGTTAGCTTACAGCTGTCTCCCAAACTCTCTTAAAATTCCCTTTCTGTCTTTAATCTCCTATTGGGATTTCTAAGCTAACTATTTAATTATCCTACTCTATCCGTATCAAACTGGGATATGGAAAGTATTCAGACAGCATCATTCACAGCATATGGAAAAGGAAAGGGACATCAGATCATCCTTGAACATGTGATCCTAGACTGTGCAAAGAGCTTCAGCCACCTATTGAGGGACTCTCTTCCTAGACTCAGCGTGGACCAACCCAATCCTTTAGCAGTATATCTACCACCTGGTGGAAGTCACTACAAGGTTTGTAGTGGCAGTAGCACTAAGGTACCTCATATGGCAATCAGCACACTTGACAAGATTGTAAAATCCTGGTGGAGTGCGTGATGAGAGCTGAGGGTCTAGATTCTTAGGCTTAGAAACCTGTGCTGCTCTTGCAAAAATCCCTCTCATAAATACAACTTCCCTTCCTGCCTTCAGGAAATGTTTTACACAGGATGTGATGGATTTATGGTGAAGACTATCTCATTTGAGATTCTAGGAGGCAACTATACAGAGCCCAATGCTTTCTTATTCAGGAGCTGCAATTGAAATGGCCTAAGACTCCTGACACTTAACCAGAGCATTCCTTATTATCCTCATTGAGGGTAGCATTGAATTTCTCCTGATCTAAGGTCTTTCTATCCTGAAATCTCTACTCCAATTTGGTCTTTCAGATCAATCACAAAGACTTATGTACATTTTGCCTGGTTCAATACCTCTTGAGGAAAATAGTAGGGCTATAGAAACGGTAAGTGAATGTTCTTTACAATTCACAGCGCTATAGTATGTCTGTTTGCGCAGCTCCAACACTGAGCAGCAAGATGAGGAATTATTGGCTCCAAACAATAGGTATATTTGTGTTGCTTTCCCTTCAGTTGTTTAAGAAAAGTGAAAACCAGACCATTATTATTTACAGATTTAACTCTCTGGGAAATTAGAACGTGCTTACAATGCAATAGTTTCAGTCAAAATGAAAATGAATCTCATCTTAAAAGTTAGGTTTACTTGAATTCAATGTACCCTCTGAGATTTAAAAAAAATGGATTAAAACTGGTATCAATGTGTTATAAAGGCTATCATTCTAACTTGTAAGAAAAGCTGTGTTCACTTTAAAATTCATTATCCTCTAATAAATTCCTCTCAATGAACTCTATCATATATTTATACATCAAATTTTCAAAGAAGGAAGACAAATAACATATTATTAGAGATGGCTGATTTGGTTTGCTGACACTAAAGAGAGAAAATCCTTTGATTACTAAAACTGCTTTACTTTTAAGTGGACAAGAGAGGGCACTCATGTATTTCATATACAGTTGTACATAACTTTTTCAGTTGTTAAAGGATTGACTTTAATAATCAATGCATTTTTAAAAGGATTGAAAAAATGTAAAAATAATATATAACATTGCTATGACATATTATTTTTATAAATAAAAGCAAACAGGAAAAGATAATTTTTGGAAGATTACTATGCACATCACTTTAAAGGGATTTTGACTAGCAAATTCAAATAAGAACAAACATAAAAATCCTTTTCTACTGAACTTGATTTTAAGTCAACCTGAAATGAGCAAACATTTAAAACTAATGCTAATTATTCAAAAAGAATGAGAAAGACTTCGTTCAAATCAAAACTAGGCACATGCTAGATTTTGACTTGAAAAGATGTCCTCTGACTGATAACATGGAGTCAAAATTGCCGAAATTTGTAACTGAAAACAATGGAATGGTCTCAACTCAGTTCCAAGGAGAAGTCTCTTCCCTTTTCAAGGCAATGCCAACCTAATGCCTCCCTTGAACCAGCCCACCAGAAGGAGGCTGGAGCCCGGAAGAACAGCAATGCTTCAGGCCAGGAGAAAGGTGAGAGGCAGAGCCTTCTCTGAGTTCCTGATGTAGCTGTCACTTCTTGCCCCCAGCACCACTCTGTTCCGTGTCCAGACCACCTTCCTGCAGAGGGCCATAGAGCTTTGCATCTGAGTGGATGCTTACATTTTTCCTGAAATCTTTTAGCCATCAAGTGTTAAATATAAAATCCTGGTAAAAGTCTTCAGATTTTTCTGGTGGACCTCAGCAGAAAAGGAGCCCGGGGACAGCATCTTTATCCAAAGATCAAAATGTGGTGCAAACAGCAAGAAATAATCAGAAACTTCAAAGCAAAGGAAGAAATCAGAATTTTTTTTCTTCTGAAGATAAGGGATTAGTCATTATAATCTTTTCCACGAGTATTTGGTTCAGAGTTGGAGAAGAAGTCATAACTTTTGCTGCCTTCAAATATTCTAATGTTTTTATGTTCTTAAAGTTTTGCCCCTTATAATGTAAAACACTCCAAACCACAGGGAAGCAACACTGTCTCCCCAGTCAATTTCAAGTTTTTCATCAAGACAGAGAGCTTTGCCGAGAAGCAGACACATTTGTGAATTTGATCATGTTGCTCATCGATCCTTACACGATTCTCTTCAGTTGTCCAATTGTCATAATAGCAGCTATTACTTCGGACACATTATCAATGGGAAATGAGGATTCAGGACAAAAAGAGGCAGTAGTGATGTGAAAGCAAGATCCATTTATTCATTCAGGCTTACAACAGTGGGCAGTTGGAAACAGTGACCAAATGAAAGGAAAGAAGTGACTCAACTTTTATTGAGAGAGCTTACTGAATGTTCATCAAACACACAGGATCAAGAAAAGAAGAGATCTCAAAAAGATATGAAACAGAATCCCCATGATACACTCTGTGGCCACCATTCTCAAACTTTTGGTCTCAGAACCCCTTTACACTCTTAAAAATTATTAAGAACCCTAAAGAGCTTATGTGGCTTCTATCTGTCTATATATCTTACACTAGAAATTAAAACAGAAAAAAATAAAATATTTATTAACTTATTTTTAAAATAACAGTAATAAACATTTTCTTATGCAGAATAACACTATTCCCCCCAAAGTTACAGTTGCCCCTTGAACAATGATGGTTTGAACTGCACAGGTCCACTTATACACAGATATTTTTCAATAGTAAATACTAAAGTACTACACAGTCTGTTTGGTTGAATCCACGGATGTGGAGGAACTATAGATACGGAGGGCCGACTATAAATTATACAGAGGATTAACCTCCACATTGTTCAAAGATCAACTGTAGTTATGAGAGTACAATTGTTTTACATTTTTGAACATCTTTTAAAGGTCTGGGTTAATAGAGTGGAATTATCATATCTGCATCTTTATTAAATCCATTGTGATCTGTGATTTTGGTTGCAGTATATGAAGAAAATCTGCTCTCACACAGTTGGAAAAAGGAGAAGCATTTTGATGGCAATTTTAGATCATCGTGAATATCCTTCTTTTATACTACATCAAACTTCAAAAAGTGGTTGTTTCTTAAAGATTAATTGTCATATTGTATCTGAAACCATATTCATGAACTTTTTTGTAGGCTGTTACATTGGCCTGTCTATACATTGAATGTATTTTTATGCATAATTTTTGTAACAGCATGATTTGTTATTTGGAACATATTGGTTCATTCTTTTGTGTAGATTTCCCAAGTGTACAGTGGAAAACCTCACTGTACACTTATGAGAAAATGAGCTTTTACAGGCAAATAATGTACCAGTATTATTGCAAAAATTATGTGACTTCATGGACTCTCTGAAAATGTCTCAGGGAGCCCCAGAGGCCCACACTCTTGGAGCACAGCTGCTGAATGGCACTTTTTTTCCTCCATAGAGTTTAAGTTCATTTGTTGCCCTTTGTACACTTTCAGGTACCTCACTATTACCATTTTGATGTTTTGATTCACCATGTATGCTTTTGCTCATTTCAGAATCTTTGCTAACTTCTACTCAGACTTTACTAAAGTTTTAGTTTAGATGCTACTTTTTCCAAGAATTTTACTTTAACTTTCCTTAATCTGAGATAGGTGCTCTGTCCTATAGCTATTAATCAAAACAAAGACTTGTTTATTTTCTGAAATTTCTAAATAAATTAAAACCCCTATCGGGCAAGAATCATGACTGTCTGAATTAGTATGTGACTTATGTTTTTAATAAATCTGTTTTCTTCATTTTAAAGAATAATAACCAAGAAACAATACTATGGGAGTAGAGGTAAAGAGATGATTTTCTGCTGCATTAAATTCTACTTCTTTTGGTCTGCTACTGGACTCTTGATATACCCAAGTATGTTATGTGGGATTTTCTCTTTGTTGGCAAAGGTAATCTCTCTGTTAAATCTTCCCATTCTTCAAGGCACTGGTCAAGTTATACTTACTTTAAAAAAAAAAACAAAAAAGTGTTCCTGACCACTTCCATCCAACAGCTATTTCTCATTCCTTTGAACATATGTAGCCCTAAAATATTTTCATACTGATCAGTTGGCAACTTACCATGTATTGATTACCTTATATCACTGGTTATTTTGGGTCCATATTTTCTCCACAAGCAGTGAGCTTCCTGAGAGTAGTAATGTGTTCTTTTTATCTTTGGACCCTCCCTGTACACCTTTGGACCCTCCTAGTACATTTCACATTTTTTGACACACAGCAGATGATTAGTAACTGATTTTGATTGACTGACTGGTTTGTCACTGGGATCTTAGTCTTTGTCTGTAATGGGCCATTATATCATAGATTTTGAACTTGTAGTACAGTCTTATTTTACACTTTAATCTGGAGAACCTGCACACTGCAAGGCAATAGTTGTCCACATAAGAAGGAACGCACATCCTAGTTCAAACTCTTCTTGAGTATACATTCATTAAATTGAACAGGACTGTGTCCCAAGTAATGTGTATTTTTTTGAGACATCTGATTGTGTAAGTGACAGTTGCAAGTGACAGAAATCCAATTCAAAACGTCTTAAGTAAAAGGGAAATTTATTGGCTCATACAAATACTAAGTCCGTGGGTGGAGATGTTTGCATTTAAGCCTGATTAAATCCAGAAGCTAAAACAATAATAGAAGCTTATCCATCTCTTGGATCTATCTAAACATCTATTTGTTTTTTCATCTCTCTTCCCGTTGGCCTAATTCTCTCATACCTGTAGTCAGAATCTCAAGGAAGCTCAGGTCTCTATGCTTATAGCCTACAATCCACAAGGAATAGATGCACTCTTTCTCCAGCATCTACATTTGGAATGTCAGTGCAAGCACTCTGATTGGCTCAGCTTAGCTCATGTGACCATCCCTTAGACCAATCATTATAGATAAAATATTGGAGTACCAAGGTTGAATAACCCCCAGTCCTACGACCCTCACTACTGTCATTCCCAGTCTAGCCATAACCAAATGAGATGGGAATGGTACAGAAGCCTAACAGAAATTAAGATGCTAGACAGAAAAAGTTTCTAAATATCAACTATGTCAGGGTTCACAGATTTCTTTGCAATAAAACCAATTTGTATTTGGTCAAGGCAAGAAGTATTTAAAGTTGGATATAAAGAAAACATTTTATGTTTGGGTTATTAGATAGGAAAAGTATCGGTTACTTGGGGAGAAAATATTATTTCCTCTTTAAAAAATAACTATTTTATAATTTGGAAATAACTAGATTATAATTTGGAAGAGAAGATGCACGTATTTTATCAACATATTAGCTGTGGATTGTAGACATATCATTTACTGTTTCTGAATTTCAGTTTCAGTAAAATTAAGGAATTTTATATTATATTTTCTCTTATCATTCTAGGGAGAAAATTCGATATTGTATTTGAAGTACCTAAAATGGACTTGACACGTAGCAGTTACTTAATACATGTTAGATCCATTATTCTCTACAACATTATAATTTTCCTATCCTCTTTTCCCTCCTCTCTACTGCAGAAGATGAGGCATAAACTGGCCAGCTTTAGGATATTAATGGTCCAAATATGACTGTCTCCTCCTGTCCTGTTCACTCTTGCTCTAAATCAGTGCTTTTTAACCTAGGTTACACATTAAAAATCCTGATGTGCAGCTGCACCCTAGACAAATTAAAGTCACAATCCGGGATGGGGTCTCAAAAGCAGTACTTTGGTAATTCCCCAGGAGATTCCAGCATATTGCCAAGTCTGAGAGCCATTTCTCTCAATTCTTCAATTCCTTTAGTGTATTATACACGTATTAATGGTACGCTGTGTTGTTAATACTTACCAAGTTTTGAGTTATTTCTGTATTAAGCATGTCTTTTATTTTCTGTATTCCGATGCTTTGACATCTGGGGCCTTGCTGACCCTGGAGGGACTGCCTCTCCCAGGTTTAGCCAATTCCTACGGATGGTAAAGAACACACCTGCAAGAGTGCTTTTCAAAGGCAAACCAACCAATCCAGGGTCCACACCCCAACCACTTCCTTTATCAGTTTCTCACACTCCGGCCACTATCCACCTGTTCTAATCAACACTGGGCCGGGTACCAGACAACTAGTGACAGCTCCTGTGTCTTAAATATCCTAAAATTATCCAAACTAGCTAATCCTAAGCCTCCCTGTTTCTTCCCACAGGAAACACAATAAAGCCTCTCACCCACAGTTTCCCCTCTTCCTGCCTCATCACCGATTCTTCCCCATGTGGCCCCCATGACCTTGCATGACTCTTCTGTGTGAGAACTGGGAGTAACAAACTATCTTTTCAGTGGCAATCATCCCCTGATCTGTTGGCCTTACTATGCCTCAAATTTCTATTAATAGACAGTTGACCCCTGGACAACACTGGGATTAGGAGCACAGATCCTAAAATCCATGTATAACTTTACAGTCTGCTCTCCCGTATCCGTGATTCCACATTCGCGGATTCACCCAACCGCAGATCCTGTAGTACTGTCGTATTTCCTACTGAAAAAAATCTGCGTATAAGTGGATCCTCGCAGTTCAGATCCGTGTTGTTCAAGGGTCAACTGTACTATCTTTTAAAAGAGTTTCTCTCAAACAGACTGTAAGCACTTTGAGGGAAGAGAATACCTTTTACATTTTCTTAGTATCCTCATAGTACTTCATTTAGTGTGGTCAGTGTTAGTTTTTCAATAAATACTTGCTACTTGGCTCAATTTAGGACCTATGGATTTAGGATATTATTGTGTTAAATTGATATAAATCACTGGAAAAGCCCAAATATTTACTTAAACAATGTGAATTGCAACCTACTATAGCTCTTCAGAAAAACTGGTGTAAGACCACGTAAAAGATTAAGATTCGAGGTTTCCAATTAACTCTGTCTGGTTCTTCCCTTTATATCTCTCATTCATGTTCAAAAAAAAAAAAAAAAGCCAAACTAGGCTTATGATTTGATGTTTTAATAGCCTTTTAAAAACAGATTCTCACCTGCTTTGAAAACCATATACATGAAGCCAAGAACAGGTTAAAACCTGGTCACCTCATTAATACCTTTAGTGGGGGCCAAAGTCAGGTTAGGATTTAGTCATCTCATAACTACCTTATTTAGGTACCTCCAATTTAGTAGCCAGGCAAGGTATTAACGTGGTGACTGAGTTTTAACCCACTTCGGATGCAAGCAAAGGCACAGTGTTTAAGGCAAATTACGACATATTGTGAAAAATCCCCATTAGACAGCAGTAATGGAACCCAAACAGAGAAATAGTATGGTTGCAAGATTGTTAAGAATAATATTAATGCCTTCTTACCACGTTTCATACTTAAAGCAGTGTTTTGCTGTGTTATGACATTTCATGCACACAACAACTCTGTATGAAAGGTTCTATTATTATCATCATTTGACAGGTGAAGACACTGAAACTCAGAGAGGTTAAGTAACTTATCCAAGGTCACACAGCAAATAATTGGCAGAAATTGTCTGCCTTCCTTTAGTGGCGTCACTCTCCATTCCCCCTTCTCCAGCCCTGGCTTATTGTTTTGAGAAGACTCCCCAGGTGATTTTTATGCACAGCTGGACATGAAATGTACTGAACTTTGGCAGTGCTTTATAAACTGGGGGTCATGACATATTTGTGTGTAATGAAGTCAATTTGGTGGTCTGCAGCAACCATACCAAAATTAAACAGAATAAAATATAAATTGTCAAAGTTCATTATACGCAGTGAGGGTAAATATTTTTACATGAAGCTTTTGCTTTAGTTTTATATATGTATATACAGGATCTGGATGAACATGAATTTCTTGCTTCGATTATGGGTTCAAAACCATTTGAAAAACACTAGTTTGGGGTTATGAATTAGCAGCAGAGGCCGAAGAAGAGCAGAATGCACTGCTTTTGGAAGAGAGGTCTGTATTGTTGGAAGTATCTCCCTAACCAGTGTCTCCTTGGGGAATCTTTGATGAGGGGTGAGGAGGCAATTAAGAGCTGCAGGAATAGGACAGGCTTCTGTAGTAGAAACAGCCTGGTAAGAAAAAAAATGCCTCACTCATTTGTCCTTTAAATGTAGAAAGCCTCATGGTTTTTGTGGTTACATTTCTCAGCTTGTTAGGCTGGAAGTTTTTCAGCTAACATGGCTCATGTAGAGACATGTGACTTTGATTTTTACATGATAAACCTGAGGGAGTCTGCATAGAGCAGGCTTGCTATGAGTTACACTCTAATCCTCTTGTGGCAACAGACAAGATGTTTCCTTATTTTTGCAGCTGCCACTAACTCTGGTTTGGACCAAACCACTATCAGCTGCAGAACTGACACAACTATAATTTTTAATACTAATAAAACTAATATGGTTCAAGAAGTTGGGCAAAGTAAGTTGTACCAAATGTTACAGTTTTGTTTTTTCTGAATAATATTTCTTGGTACTTTGGGAAGTTGACTTCACTTTGAGTTTTACTTCGAGGAGTTTCTTTGAATTATTCCCATTTATTTTTTAAAATTAATTAATTTATTTTTGGCTGCCTTGGGTCTCCATTGCTGCGCACGGGCTTTCTCTAGCTGCAGTGAGCTGGGGCTACTCTTTCTTGCGTCGCGTGGGCTTCTCATTGCAGTGGCTTCTCCTGCTGTGGAGCATGGGCTCTAGGCATGCAGGCTTCAGTAGTTGTGGCGCATGGGCTCAGTAGTTGCGGCTTGCAGACTCTAGAGCCCAGGTTCGGTAGTTGTGGCACACGGACTTAGATGTGTGATCTTCCCAGACCAGGGGTCGAACCAGTGTCCCCTGCATTGGCAGGTGGATTCTTAACCACTGTGCCACCAGGGAAGTCCCTGAATTATTCCCATGTAGAAAGAACAAAGCTGAACTCGTAGAACCTGACATACAAGCCCACACTGTCAAACTTGCTGTCTAACAAGATCGCTGTTACTTTAAAACAAAACAAAATAATTGCCAAATGCCTTTTATTTACCTCTTCTTAGGAGAAAGGAGAAAATTAAAAGAATTAAAAGTGGTTTGTATAAAATGGATAAGCAACAAGGATTTACTGTATAGCACAGGGAACTATATTCAATATCTTGGAATAACCTATAATGGAAAATCATCTGAAAAAATGTGTATAATTGAATCACTTTGCTGTATACCTGAAACTAACACAATGTTGTAAATCAACTGTACTTCAATTAAAAAAAGGAAAAAAAAAACACCAGCAAGCTTAAAAAAAAGAATTAAAGATGTTGGGTAAATATCACTATTGGTGTCTTCCTAGAGGCTCTATTGCAAGTTCTGTAGACATGTTGCCCATACTTTCTCATCTTGCCAAAAAGTATCTTGTCTTCTAGCTTGGTGCATTCACAGGCCCCCAAGACTGCTTACACATGTCCATTCTGACTTACTCATTTTATTAATGCTGGTGACTAGAACACTTCTTGTTTCCCCAGCAATATTTCTCCAATGCTACCCGTCAAATTGAGGTTTTCAAGTGGAGCCATGACAGGCAAAATATGACGTCTTACTCTCGTATTTTGAAAATTGTTATTAAACTCTGGACATTTGGTTAAGGATTGCAGCAGTCAGAATTAGCCTGATCTCTTCCCAGAATCCTTCCTACCCCATCCCAGATGACACCATAAAATCACTGAAGCTCTTTATATTATTTATTCCATTCAAATTGTGTTCAAGTTCTGCTAGATTATCATGTACTCATTTCAGTTTATTTTTTTATTGTATTATGGTCCCTGACATACTCATACACAATCACACACAAGTAGAATGGGGCTCAACAGCTACCTGATAGCTAAGGCCAGTAATTTTTAGTTCCAAAATATATATTAAAATCCTTATAAAGTGCTTTTTCTACCATTTCTCTCTTCCTCCTTTTGACTTAAACATTCTTAATAAAGATTCAAAATAGAATACATTTTAAAGCAATAGTAATTCCTTTGTTAGCAAAAAATTAATTAAAACATACTAAGTTTTCCAATTTTTATCAAAATTTCAGGTGTCAATATACCCAATAATTATAGCCAAAATTCTCTGAACAATTCACCTGTCAGTGTGTGAATGGGATTGACCCCATTTGGAGCATCTACTGTGGTTGCCACTATAAGTGTGTTATATAGAATTATGAATGCCAACATGAAAGAAAAAAGAGTAAGATAAGCTTACTTCTCAAGGCTTGTTATTGCAAAGCCATGCAACACTTCCTATTTTTAAGTGGAGGTCAGCCCATGTATTGATAAAAGATCTTGTTGAATGTAACAAATTGTGCTAGAAGTTTCAATTAAATTGAATACATTTAGACCAAAACCCCTCTGCAAACGTGTTCCCTACACCATCATTACCAAAAATGTGATCTGTCCATTCATTAAAGCTTTATAAAATATATATTTATTGAGATTATACTATATGCTTTTCTCTATACCAGAAACAAAGATATAAGCATGAAACTAAATTGGAATATAATGTGTGCTGTTAGAAATAAAACTTAATAACAAAACAAAAAACTAAAACTAAAACCACAAAAGAACTCTATGTGTATCAGGAATCCAAGACAAAAGAAGGAAATCGAGTAGTGTATTTCCGCCCTAATTATGGAGTACGATCTGCTGATAGCTACATAATTCTATTGAATTTGCTCCTCCATTGTAAAATTCATCCTTGAATGTTGCCCAGTATATCTATATTGCATGCATAACTCTGAAACAGTACTTACCATGCAATATCATAATTGCTTTTTTATTTGTTTGATTTTCTAGTTTCTTGAAGAGAGATTGTATTGCACCTTATTAATCTTTGTATCCAGTGTCTGGTACATAATAAGTACTCAGTTAATGGGTATTTTCTAGTCAAATAATGAGCTCAAACCAACACACATACACATATATCCAAATACATTATATTATACATATGTATGTAAATATACAAATACATACTTATATAATACCATATAAGTTACTAATAATGAGATAGCCCATCAAAGACATTGCCCCACCAGAAAATTAAATATGTGTGTGTGTGTGTGTGTGTGTGTGTGTGTGCGCGTGTGTGCGCGCATGCTTTCTTCTCAAAGAGAAAAGTTGCCAATGATACCAAGGTGCAAGGAAGGGCAGGAAATAACTTGGGGGTTGCTGAAGGCAGTGTCCCTTTGAAGGGGAGTTCTAATAGTTCTGGGAATGAGGGATGGCCCCAGTGGAATGCATGTGGTTGCCAGAAACAAAAGGAGTATGAGGGTTCTATTTCCCATGAGTGGTAGCTGCTGCAAATTTGAGCTAAAAGAGGTGAGTGCTAAAATCTGCAACTTGGGAGCTCATGTGTGGGGCACCCTTTACGAATTTACAAGGAAATGGAATCATCCCTCACAGCAGGGGACAAGTACTGTCTGTCAGGATGTCTAGGAGAATAAACCAGCACATGGTAGTGAGAAACAATGACATGGTGTCTTGCTCAGATTGCTGTGGTCTTGTTGTCGGTAAAATGAAGTGAGCCTTTTACAATAGCCTCTAGAGTTTTTAGACAATTAACAAGTGGGTACAATACAGGACTTCCTGCTAATGTGGCATTTAAGGACCAAAGAAATTAAAAAATAAAAGGACTGTGATTGTACTTATAACTAAAAGTATGAAGCTATTCATATTGGATATAAGTGTGCGTGTGTGTGTATTTAACTTTAGTTACCAGTCAGAAATACACAAATAAATTTTATGTGATTCATAATTTCACTTGAAGCAAGAAAGAATGATAGTTTCAAAAATGTCTTTCTATATCATATTCGTGAGGAAGGTGAAAAAATTTTATGGCTAAATGTGGATTTTTAAAAAGATTGGAGTCTTACTTTCTGTAAGAATTGCTGAATCATCACTCACCTACTTGAGAAAAGTTAATCGTTTTGTCAGAGCAGTAGAGCAGGTAGGGGAAGCCTGCAGTTTGCTGGGAATCTTATTTCCCTGAGACAGAAGGAAGTTAAAGAGCTTATGGTCTTCAATACATTTGACATTTCAAGAAACTTCATAATAAAAGAGGAAGCAATTAATCTGTGAAAATTATTTCATAAAAAGAAAAGCACTTAGGGCTTCCCTGGTGGCGCAGTGGTTGAGAATCTGCCTGCTAATGCAGGGGACACGGGTTCGAGCCCTGGTCTGGGAAGATCCCACATGCCACGGAGCAGCTGGGCCCGTGAGCCACAATTGCTGAGCCTGCGCGTCTGGAGCCTGTGCCCCGCGACGGGAGGGGCCGCGATAGAGAAAGGCCCGCGCACCGCGATGAAGAGCGGTCCCTGCACCGCGATGAAGAGTGGCCCCCGCTTGCCGCAACTGGAGAAAGCCCTCGCACGAACCGAAGACCCAACACAGCCAAAAATAAATAAATAAATAAATAAAATCAAGTAAAAACTTTAAAAAAAAAAAAAGAAAAGCACTTAGATTTTTCTCAGGGAAAAAATAGTTGTCAGACTCAACAGTAAATGGTCTGTGGATGAAATACACCTGAGCAGGGAGGGAAAAGAAGGGGAGAACTGGGAACACGTGGTCAAAGGAGAGTGCTAAGGCCACAGCAGCTGGAGACCGGGAGCCTGGAGGGAAGAGTCTGAAGCAGCAGAGCTGATGCCCACGACACTCTCTCCAAGGAAGGGAACTGGGAGATAATGTCAACTGAACAAAACATCATCATTAGAGCCAACTGCTGCCTACGAAAAGCCAAGGCAAACAGATGTCTACATCCCAGAGTAAAACAACCATCTTGAGTCTTCTTCCCATTTTCACTCTCCTGTTAATTTTGTCCTATGAAATGAGAGGTAATAAGGGTGACATGTTCAATAACTATTTCAGAGAAAGTGAAATATTTACAAAAAATGAGTGCTGATGGGGCATATTCCTCTAAGTAATACACGGGCAGTACTCAGCAATAGGGCATAGACTCAGTCAAGGGCATTTGAACTGAATCAACAGATCACTAAATGTTTATTGAGTTACCTAGTGAAATGGGGAATGGGCTAAGGTAAAATCCCATCTCTGTTCATTATACTCACACTATACTTCCTAAATATTTTCAACATTCACTCTTTAACTTTGTTTTTCTTTTTCAAAATTGTTTGAAAAACAGCTATCATATGTTCTTCACACTTCCTTCTGTATGTATGTATGTATGCATGCATTTATATTGAAGTACAGTTGATTTACAATATTATATTAATTTCAGGTGTATAATATAGTAATTCAATATTTTTATAATTATACTCTATTTAAAGTTAGTGTAAAATAATGGCTATATTTCTCTATGCTATATAATATATCCTGTTGATTATTTGCTTTATGCATAGAACTTTGTATCTCTTAATCTCATACCCCTATCTTGCACTTCCCCACTTTCCCTTCCCTAGTGGTAATCACTAGTTTGTTTTCTTTATCTGTGAGTCTATTTCTGTTTTGTTACATACATTTTTTGTTTTATTTTTAAGATTCCCCATACAAATAATAACGTAGCATATTTGTCTTTCTCTGACTTATTTCACTAAGCATAATACTCTCTAGAACCATCCACGTTGTTGCAAATGGCAGAATTCCATTCTTTTTCATGGCTGAGTAGTATTCCATTTTATATACATTTATACACATGTGTATATATATATATGTCACTTTTTCTTTATCCACTCATCTGCTGACATACAGTTATGTTGCTTCCTTATCTTGGCTTCCATGTAGATAATGCTGCTATGACATTGGGGTCCATGTGTCTTTTCAAATTAGTGTTTTGTTCTCTTCAGTTATATACACGGAAGTGGAATTGCTAGATCATGCGGCAGCTCTGTTTAGTTTTTTGAGCAACCTTCCTACTGTTTTCCATATTGGTTGCACTAACTTACATTTCCACCAAAAGTAAACAAAAGTTCCCTTTTCTCCACATCCTTGCCAACATTTGTTATTTGTGGTTTTTTGATGATAACCATTTTGACAGGTGTGAGATGATATCTCTTTGTGTTTTTAATTTGCATTTCTCTGATAATTAGCAATGCTGAGCACCTTCTCATGTGCCTGTTGGCCGTCTGTATGTCTCCTTTGGAAAAATGTCTATTCAGGTTTCTGCCCATTTTTAGATTGGTTTGGTTTTTTTTTTATGTTGAGTTGTATAAGCTGTTTATATATTTTAGATATTAATCCCTTATTGGTCATATTATTTGCAAACATTTTCTCCCCTTCAATAGGCTGTTTTTTCATTTTATTGATGGTCTGCTTTGCTGTGAAAAAGCTTTTAAGTTTCATTAAGTCCTATTTGTTTATTTTTGCTTTTTTTCCTTTTTCCTTAGGAGACAGATCCAAAAAATTATTGTCACAATTTATGTCAGAGTGTTCTGCCTATGTTCTCTTCTAGAAGTTTTATGGTTTCATGTCTCACTTTTAAGTCTTTAACCCATTTTGAGTTTATTTTTGTATACAATGTGAGGAATGGTTGTAACTCATTCTTTTACATTTAGTTTTTTAGTTTTCTCAGCACCACTTATTGAAGAGGCTGTCTTCTCCATTGTATATTCTTGCTTTTTTTGTTGAAGATTAATTTTTTGGTTGAAGATTAATTGTCCTTAAGTGTGGGATTATTTAAATAAGTGCTGGAAGTTTTTAAATTACAAATTCAATTTTACTGCTAGTGATTGGTCTGTTCAGATTGTCTGTTTCTTCCTGATTCAGTCTTGGCAGATTGTATGTTTCTAGAAATTTGTCCATTTCTTATAGGTTGCCCAATTTGTTGGCTTATAACTGTTCATAGTATTCTCATAATTTTTTGCATCTCTGTGATACTGATTGTTATTTTTCCTCTTTCATTTCTTATTTTGTTTATTTGAGTCCTCTCTCTTTTCTTCTTAATGAGCCTGGCTAAAGGCTTATCAATTTTTTTTTTATCTTTTCAAAAAAACAACTTTTTGTTTCATTAATCTAATCTATTGTGTTCTTTTGGTCTTTATTTTATTTATTTCCTCTCTGATCTTTATTACTTCCTTCCTTCTGCCTATTGGGCTTTGTTTGTTCTTCTTTTTCCAGTTCTTTTAGATGTTAAGTTAGGTTGCTTATTTGAGATTTTTGTTTGTTTGTTTCTTGAGGTAGGCCTCTATCACTATTTGTATCATTTAAGACCACACTGTTTCCTTATTGATTTTATGTCTGAATAATCTGTCCATTGATGTAAGTGAGGTATTAAAGTCCCCTATTTTTATTGTATTATTGTCAATTTCTCCCTTTATGTCTGTTAATACTTGCTTTATATATTTAGGTGCTCCTATATTGGGTATGTATAGGTTAATGAATGTAATATCTTCTTCTTGTATTGATCCCTTTATCATTATATAATGTCCTTCTTTGTCTTTTGTTATAACCTTTGTTTTAAAGTCTATTTTGTTTGATATGAGTATTGCTACTCCTGCTTTCTTGTTTCCATTTGCATGAAATATTTTTTTCCATCCCCTCATGTTCAGCCTGCGTGTGTCTTTACCTCTGACACGAGTGTCTTGTAAGCAATATATAGATTGATCTTGTTTTTTTTTTTAATTCAATCAACCTATATCTTTAGATTGGAGCAGTTAGTTCATTGACATTTAAAGTAATTATTGATAGGTATGTAGTTATTGCCATTTCACTACTTGTTTTCTTGTTTGTTTTTGTAGTTCTTCTGTGTTTTTTTCTTCTTTTTGTTTTTGCCCTGTGGTTTGATGATTTTCTATAGTGGCATGCTTGTGTTCCTTTATCTCTAGTTTTTGTGTATCTTTTGTAGGTTTTTGATTTGTGGTTACCATGGGGTTTATATATGTTGACCTATAACTATATCTACTTGTTTTAAACAGGTAGTTCTGCAAGTTCAAGTGCATTCTAAGAGATTTATACTCCCCTCCCCCACATTTTGCATATTTTATGTCATATTTTACAACGTCTTGTTTATCTCTTTACTGATTAATGTATTTATAGTTGATTTTACCATTTTTTGTCTTTTGATATTCATACTTGCTTATTTATGTGGTTGATCCTCAGCCTTCACTATGTATTTGCCTTTAGTAGTGGGATTTTTTTCCTTTGCTCTAGATTCTTATTTCTTGTTTTAACCTTTTCTTTCCCACTTAGAGAAGTCCCTTTTCTTCTTTTAGGGTGGGTTTAGTTGATGAACTCTTTTAGTTTTTGATTGTCTGAGAATTTCTTTCTCTTTTCTTAAATTCTAAATGATAATCCTGCCTGGTAGCATATTCTAGGTTCCAGGTTTTCCCTTTCAGCACTTTGAATATATCATGCCACTTGCTTCAGCCTGCAAAGTTTCTGCAGAGAAGTCAGCTGATAGCCTTGTGGTGGTTTCCTTGAATATGACTCTTCGTTTTTTTCTTGCTGCCTTTAGAATTCTCTCTTTAACTTTTGCCACTTTAATTATGATATGTCTTGGTGTGGGTCTGGGTTCATCTTGTTTGGGACCTTCTGTGCCTCACGTACATGAATATCTGTTTCCTTCTTCAGGTTTGGGAAGTTTTCAGCCATAATTTTATCAAGGACATTTTCAACCTTCATCTCTCCCTCTTCTCCTTCTGGGACCCATATAATGTGAATGTTGGTTTGCTTAATGTCCCACAGGTCCCTTAAAATGTTCTCATTTTTAAAATTTGTTTTCCTTTCTCTGATCTGATTGGATGATTTCCATTATTTTATCTTTCAGATCACTTATGTGTTCTATATCACCTAGTCTGCTATTAATTCCTTCTAGTGTGTTTTTCATTTCAGTTTTTGTATTCTTCAGTTTTGACTGAATCTTTTAAAAAATATTTTCTAGTTCCTTGTTAAAATTCTCACTGTGTTCATCTATTCTTTTCCTTAATTCAGTTAGCATTCTTACTGCTAATGCTTTGAATTCTTTATCTGGTAAACTTTTTCATTAGTTGTTTTTTCACGGGTTCTCTTGCTCTTTCAATTGAGACAAATTTCTCTGTCTTCTCATATTGCTTAACTTTCTCTTCTTTGTGAAATTAAGTGAAACAGTTTCCTATGACAGTCTGAAGTTGTGTCCTTATGTGGGAGCATCCTTATACAGTCTCTGTGTGCCCAGTGGCTTCGGTGGGAGAGCTGGATTTGACAGAACGCAAGTCACATTTTTCCTCAGGGTGTGCTGCCAGCTATCGCCTTGGTGGGAGGCAGGTCTGGGGAAGCAGGGGCTAGGGCCAGAGGCAGGTATGAGCTGGAGCTTTTCCTCTGCTCAGTGGCCATCACTGCCCTATTGGGGGCAGGGGTGGGTCTCAAGGTTCTGAAGCAGAAGCCATGAGGTTTGGGTCTGAGCTGGGTCTGTTCCCTTTAAGAGCGTGTTCCCCCCCACCAGAATTGGCATCTTCATCCCAGAGGGGAGCAGTGCTGAAGCAAGTGGGGCTGGTGTGCACACTCTTTGTGTGTCGTGGCACGGGCTGTGGTGGTTCTCTCTCAGTCAGCCATCTGGAATGTTTCTGATGCACTGTCTATGTAATTGCCCGTAATGGCTTCACCCATCCTACTCAGATACCACTTTGGGTCTGACCTGCTTCTGTGTCTCACAGCCAAGCTCCCAAGTGGGGCTCGAGCATTCACTTGGCTCAGGAGGGACCCACCCTGGGTAGTCATGGGAAACATACCAGCCACTAATGCAATTTTCAATCTGCCCCCTCCACCCTTCTTTGGGATCAAGCAAGCATGTGTGCTCTCTTCACGAGTGGAGTCCAGGCTTCCCATATTCCTCCTGTAAGTTCCACAAGCCCTCTAACCCACCAACTAGGCTCATCTTCCTTGTGTCAGATCCCAGAGCTGGGGATCCCAATATTTGTCTCAAACTGCCCTGTCCCCAAGGAGAATCTCTACCTGTATAATCTCCCTTTTCCTCTGAGTCCTCTCCCAGGGGCACAGGTCCTGACCCAATGGCTTTTCTTCCCCTCTTACACAATTCCATGTGGATTTTCTTACAGCTTTGGTTGTACAAGAGTCTACAGTTAAGTTTTCAATGAGAATTGTTCCACATGTAGATGTATTTCCAATGTGTTTGTGGGGGGAGTTTTGTGTCTTCCTAGTCCACCACCTTAATTGGCATACTTCTTTCCCTATGTAATTTAGGTGTAATTTTCAAATTCTATAATATAGCTTTCTGGGAGTTTGGCTGGAATTAAATTGAATCCATAGATCAAAATGGAGATAATTGGCATCATAACAATATCAAGTCTTCTAATGCATATACATGATCTATCCATTTATTTAGATCTTTAACTTGTCTCAGTGATATTTTATCATGTACTGTATACAGGTCTTGTGCATATTCTGTTAAATTATTCCTACACATTTCATATTATTGATGCTGTTCTAAAGGGTATTTAAAATTTGTAATTTCCAATTTTTGCTAGTACCTCAAAATAAAAAAGGGTTTTATATTAATTTTACATTCTATGAACTTGCTAAACTCTCTTACTATTACTAATGGGTTTCTTTTGGTGATTTCCTTAGGTTTTTCTACATAGATGATTACATTGTTTTTGAACAAAAATAGTTTTACTTCTACTTTCCCAACCCATCTAGGAATTCCAGTACAATATTGAATGAAAAGAATAAGAGCTAACTTCCTTGATTTGTTCCTGATTATAGAAAAAAAACATTAAGTATGATGCTGTGGATTTATGTTTGATGGCGTTTATCAAGTTGAGGAAATTCCTTGTATTCCTAGTTTACTGAGATTTTGTATCATGAATGAGTGCTGAATTTTGCCAAAAGGTTTTCCTACATTTACTTAGAAGATAACATATATATATTTTTTCTTCTTTAGTTTGTTAAAATGTTAAATTGCATTGATTCTTAAATTTATTTTTTAATTAATTAATTTATTTATTTATTTATTTTGGGCTGTGTTGGGTCTTCGTTTCTGTGCGAGGGCTTTCTCTAGTTGGGGCAAGTGGGGGCCACTCTTCATTGCGGTGCGCGGGCCTCTCACTGTCGCAGCCTCTCCTGTTGCGAAGCACAGGCTCCAGACACGCAGGCTCAGCAGTTGTGGCTCACGGGCCTAGTTGCTCCGCAGCATGTGGGATCCTCCCAGACCAGGGCTCGAACCCGTGTCCCCTGCATTGGCAGACAGACTCTCAACTACTGCGCCGCCAGGGAAGCCCAGCATTGATTCTTTATCAACCTATACAACTATCCCTGGGATGAACCCTACTTAGTAATGTTAAAACTTATTCTGGATTCTATTTGCAACATTTTCTTAAGAATTTTGCAGTTAAGTTCAAAAAGTGTAGTGGTCTGTAGCTTTCTTTTCTGTAATGTCTTTGAATGGTATTGTTATCAGGGTATTTCAGCCTCATAGATTGAGTAATGAAGTGTTCCTTCCTCTCATAGTTTCTCATAGGATCATTTGAAGAAAACAAATTCTACTAGTACTATAGATTTAGAAATAAACAATATAAGGTGAGATTGGAATTCTGTGTTTTATAATGTTTTACAATATACACACTATAATGTTTCATATAGAAGATATATATGCCATAATATAAAACTACAGATGAACATTAAATCAATAAAACATGTTATCTAGATATTTTTGTTATTGTGAATTCTACAGAAGTGAATTATAAGTCAAAACAACATGAAAGAGAAGCTCTCTTGTGTAAACAATTTAATAACAATATTTTGAAAGCAAAGCTTATGTTACATCAACAAATAATAATAATGGGTAGGGTGTGGACAGGGAGGAAAAAATATGTTGGATTTTTCATCTTATATAGGGTAGAATTAACCTAAACCTTTTCATTCCTGGCTTTCAAATTTATAAAAAACAAGATTTAAAAATGTTTTTATAGCACTTAAATTTTATTACTAGTAGAACTAGAAGCAGTTTATATAACTACCAAATTTCTGCAGAGTTTGAAGGAAAATATAAATGGTCCATATGTTGTGTGTATGTATTTGTATGTGTGAGTGTGTATGCGTCCACACATACATACCAATGAGCAAAAAAAAAAAAGAAAACTCAAGACGAGAACTACAATTAGAATTTGAGAGAAAATCAATTTTATTCCTCAATTAAATAAAAAGATATTCATTTGTTTCAAACAACAACAACAACAACAATTTGGGTTGGCCAAAAAGTTCATTCGGGATTTTCTGTATCTTCTTATGGAAAAACTTGAACGAACTTTTTGGCCAATCCAATATATGCTTCTTAAGCAGATTTTCTAAAGACAAAGTGTCAGAAATGTTAAACAACAACAATCAGAACAATGATGGATGCTCAAGAATTATCAAGCAAGGACAAATAAATGAAAAACATGTGGAAGTTAGAATGTAAGGCAAAAAACTTAAGCAGGACTAGAGAGACATCAATAAAATGTATACACATAAATGAAAAAAGAACAATGACATATATTAACAGAATGAATAAGTTAACTTCAGGATAAAGCAAAACAAACAACAAAAAACCTTAGAAAAAAATTAACCAAACACAGTTTGAGTGACATTACACACCCATTTCAGCTTTTAACAAGTTAAACTGGCTTAAAAATAAATGAGTATAGAAATTTTAAGTTATATAGTTAGCAAAGTTAAACTAAGGTGTTTATGAATATATATATGCCAATATATTTATATAAAACATATAATATCACAAATCATAGCCTATTACTTACTTAAATATTTTAAACTTTCCATTGAAGAATAGTGTCATAAACCTCCATGTACCCATCATTCATCTTCAGTAGCTGTTAACTCCTAGTCTATATCACATCACCCCACTCTGGATTATTTTAAAGCAAATCCAAGGCATCATACTGTCCAACTACTAACATTCACTTTTTATCTCTTATACATAATTTCAATAACATTATTATGTTAAAAATGAACAATTATTACTAAATATGATCATATATATTTTTAGTGATGAAATTTCCCCAATTGTCTCATAAAATTTTAAAAAATCTATTTGTTAAATTTACGAGGATTGCCAGTCAGAAAGAAAGTAACAGCTACAATCAGAATACCAACTGTACAGTCAAACATACAAGAAAAATTCTAGAAGAAAATACATCAAAATGGTAACAATATTTTTCTGTGTTTTAAATGGAAACTTTTAAAATTGTCTTTTTACATCATCTAATAATTTTCTAAATTTCCTAGTAAATATTCAAAAGACCATTACAGTCATTCATTATCATGATTAAACTAATGATGTGTTTATTAAATAAGACCAGCTTAACCTGGTTCAGAATGGTAATCAAATTGTTAGCTAACTGTTGGTTGTCTTTTTTTTAGTACATTAATTTGTGAAGGATTTATCTATGTGTAAAATACAAAAAAAAAGAGGGATTATTAATTAAAAAAACACATTCTTTTAAATATTATTTTGTCCCTAAATGGAATTTTAAAGCATTGTCCCCATTAGCCATCATGCTCATTAAGCTTCAAAAAGTAACTCTCCTTAACCAAATGCATTGCATTTTCATATTTATTGCAAAGCTGAGTCCAGAAAGAGTTAAAGTGGTGTTAGTAAAAAGTATGTATATTTGTATTACTATGCTATTTATATCCAAGAAGCTCATTACAGGAAATAGTCTGGATACTCAGTGGTATGGTTGAACCATAGGTCTGTTTCATGTCTTGTCCCTGCTAAGCTGATGTTTCTGCATGAAACTAACTGCACTTAAACTCTTATATTTATTTTTCTGTTTCTGGGCCCTGGCTGAGGCTTCTTAAGATAGTGTTAGAAGATCTTCTATATGGACTTTCTAGAGGTAGCTCTTGTTTCTGTGGTATTAAGAGGCAAAGTGATTTGGCAGATAGCAAAATTCAAATATGGGTAGGCTGTCCCTTGCCTCCTCTTCCTCTCTGTGCATCACACACACACACACACACACACACACACACACACACACACACAATACACCCCTTCTTTGTTCTCTGAGGGTCTCTGATAACTCCAAGGATCTGAGGACATTTCATTTTATATTGGCCTCAAAGTTTAGGCTGAGGAGAAATACTTCAGGTAGGAATATAGAGACATACCCTGCATATTCCAACCCGCTTTCTAGATACCTAATTTTCTCACGATACTACTCTGTTGTTGGTAATCTAATGTGTTGTCTTCCCAGGTGTTTACAAATATAAGATCTGGATTTGAATTTTCATTGCGAAGAAGACATATTTAATAAAACTTCAGTTCTAGAATTTGATATTCAGTTACAAACAAGTGGGGGAAGGAGGTTGTGTTGTCATTGGTATGTTTAGGGCCAGTGGGAGAAGAAATTTCCATAGTTCCCCCTAAATCATGCAATATCAGTAGTAGTACATTCTTCTGGTCCCGGGTAGGACAACATGTTAGCTGGCCGATCCTCTGGAACAATGCTCTCTGTCTCCAGTAAATGCAGTCACCCAAAGATAGGCACCTAGTATTCAGTAGAGGTTTTGAACAAAAAGGTCTGGGTGACTTTCCATAGCCTGCCTAAGCAATTGCTTATGTGTATGATTTAAGGGGCACCTATAAAGATTGAAGACCCCAATCGGTCTCTGGCCTGCCTTGGTGTCTATAATAAGCACCATTAGAGTAACTTCTTTGAGTTATGGCAGTTCAGTCCTAACGGGAGGAATAACATTAACCTTTTAGAACCTTTTAAATGTTTGTATTGCTCAGTTTAAAAGATTAGTTGGCAGTCATCTAGAATGAATGGAGCACAAAACACATATGTTTCTGGGGAGAAGGAGGGAGTTTGGGAAATTGTGTGTTATCAGAAGGGTCATTGCAAAGAAAAGGCCCAACCTGGACAGCATGGAGGTGGTGGCTTTCTTGAGAGAGTGTTGTCTAATTAATTAGTGACCTCAGTGTTTTGCTCACCTTCTTCTGGCAAATTCAATTCAGTGTTGTGTTTCTCTCCAAAAAAGTTTAAGGTTTGGTCAAGTTGTTCTAGTCCCATTCTCCTGCTGCCTTACATTTGGTTTCTCAGTTATGTTTCTCTAAAATCGTTTGTGTTCTGGTGATTTTAAACCTCAGAAAATAGTTTGAACATAGAACAAAGTAAATGTCTTGGGTTGTACAGATTGTATATATTTCCACATAAAAAATGAGATGCTTTTATGTTTTGAGTTCAAGTTAGATGTAAGTTGTATAATAAGATGTAATAACCTGAATGTATAACATCCTCGTTTATACAACCGAGCTCTAAAGTCTGATGTATACAGAACACAGGTCTTAGATGAGCATAACCTCTATGTTGGCTTGTTTCTGGAATATGATTATCTCCAGTCTGTGTACCTTGAATCTGACAGTCAAATAAACCCCAAAAAGAGAAGTGTGGTGAGAGAAGAATGTTAACTCCCCTGAAATCATTACCTCAACTTTTCTCTGAGTGCTATTTAATTCATATTCACCAAAGACGTAAACCTACAACAGACCTTTGAAACAACGATTTCTAGTTTAATATGGAAAGTCAGAAATGCTGGTTCATGGCTCCAATTCCCAATTCTAACTCTTTCCCTTGACGTCTAATCGAAACTTCCATGAATGTACATTTTAAAGACCAAAACTGGTGTCGCCCCTAGGAAGTAAAGAGGAAACAACGTGTCAAAAATCCAGGGTAGGGGCTTCCCCGGTGGCGCAGTGGTTGAGAATCTGCCTGCCAATGCAGGGGACACGCGTTCGAGCCCTGGTCTGGGAGGATCCCACATGCCGCGGAGCAACTAGGCCCGTGAGCCACAACTGCTGAGCCTGCGCGTCTGGAGCCTGTGCTCCGCAACAAGAGAGGCCGCGATAGTGAGAGGCCCGCGCACCGCGATGAAGAGTGGCCCCCGCTTGCCACAACTGGAGAAAGCCCTCACACAGAAACGAAGACCCAGCACAGCCATAAATAAAAATAAATAAATAAATTAATTAAAAATTAAAATAAAATCCAGGGTAAATCGACAGTAATTGTATTGTTTTTGCAGCCCATGATTATACCTGATCTTCATGATCCTGAATAGGAAAGACAGCCACAAAGGCAACATGACTCTGAGGTAGCGACTGTCTGTACCCGACTCTGAAAATACAGGCAGAGCCCAGCTCACACAGACTTTAATCTAGGTCATTTAAAAAAGTTTGGTCTTTATCTAAAGCACAGTGAGAATCTATTGAAGAGTTTTAAACAGGAGAGAGATTTTACACTTTTAAATAATCACAAGGGCTTCAGTGTAGAGAGTACTTTGTAAAACAGCAAGACTGTGTTCAAGACTGGGAAGGATGATAGCACTGGAGATGGGGAAAATGGAGAGTTTTAGGAAATAATGTAGGAGGAAGTAAAATGGGGAAGCCTTGAAGATTGATTGACTTAAGTGGGTGGCAGAATTGGAGAAGTAAAAGAAGAAAATAATAAACACATGCTTAGCTGTAAGAGAATTATTTAATTTAATCAGCATCTCTTCCTATTTAAAAGCAACAAGAATGAAAAAAATCTATTAAGCAAGGAACAGAAGGAAGCTTCCTTCTAGTGATAGACAATATCAGTCTTAAAATAATAAACAAGCTCATATAGTATAGTTTCATAAAATACAGTTTGACACAATACAGTTTCAATTCTAAGGTGCCTATTATTTCAGGATTTAATGTTTCTGAAATCAAGTGTGTCCTACAATTACAACTTTAACAATTTCCTGGTCATCAATCAGAAGACTATGTTATGTGCTATCTACACTGTATAGAATTGCTCAGTCTCTCATTTGTCTCTTATTTCCTTTTCTACTTTAGAGAGATAAAACCCCCTTTCTAAAGTCAAATGTTCCTCTGTTAGTCTCCCAAGACTATTTTCTTTCCATTGTATTTTAATTCTTCTGTTTAATAAAGTCAGACAAACATAGATTCAAATTCCACATGCCTTCCTTATCAGTTATGTCACCTTGATCAGATAATTAACCTATCAGAATTTCAGTTTCATCATCTTAAAGTGGGGATGAGTGAACACTTATATTCCAGAGTTGTTTTGGTTTTAGGAGGGCTGCATATGTGAAACATCTTACATTATAACTGATGAATTATAGCTGTCCAATAAATGGTAGTTATTATTATTTCACCAAGGTGCCCCTCTTTCATGATATGCTACAAAGAAGGGAATGATGTTAAATCATATTAAAATCAACTTAATATGTACCAAACTCTACTCATATCATCACCCCCTCATTTTTTCCGTGGCATCTTTATTTCCTGATTGCTTTATTCCAATTCATGTTGTAGATGTTCCATCATTCTTTGATTTCCCCCATCTCACTAGAATTCTAACATCTGCTCTGTTGCTAAGTCTTACTGCTTCTATCTCCAAAATTTGCTTATATTTGTCTCTGTCTTTCCATTTTCATTTATTTTTATTCACATCTCCATCAACTCTTAACCATCAGCGACTTTAAATCACTGTAGTAGCCACCTAGACTGTGTAACCCACTTCTATTCTCTCATTATCCCCTGCCAGCATCTGTCCTTCTGCCCATGGCCAAGTTGCTGTACACTGTCTCAAAAAGTTTTGGAAGTTTCCCAATAAATAGTCACACTCACCATTTAAGCTCTTCCATGTCCTGTTTACGTTCAATCCTTACAACCTTATGTCCCATTATTCTCCTACAAGGTCTTCATAGCTCAACATTAGACTACCTGCTGCTACACAAACATTCTGAATTTTCTTTTGTTTGAAAATTCATATTTTCCTTCTGCCTGGACATCTCATTAAAATCAATGACTGAAATCCTCTTTCTTACTTAAGGTTTAGCTAAAATGCTTGTTCTTCCAGGATGCTTTTTCCTTCTTTCAGCCCATTTGACCAACTATAAAGAAGTCTGCCTATTCTGAAACTCCATAGCACTTTAAACCTCAAAGTGTACCCTTTAGCCTATAAGAACTTGCAGTATAACTTTACAATTTATGGAATATCTCTCTGACTCAGGGTTATTATGAAACCTGTAAGTGCCCTGGGAAGCTAATCATTTTGTGCTTGTTCAAGAAGACACTTTCTAGGTATGTTTTTACCATTTATTTGGAGAAGAGCATGAAACTTGCATGGGGAATGAACAGAAGTAAACCACTATCACTCAAGCTGTTCTCTCTAAAAATTCAGCCTTGGATCCCCAAATCATATCTCACTTTGTAAGCAAAATCCAATACACTTGTTTTAAAATTAATATTAATAGTAACCTATTATTTAAGCAAGCGCCTTAAGAATGTTCCTCACCCTACACCCAAACTGTCCTATCAAAAGTTTCTTCTGCCACTTATAAGGACTTCTGGTATACACATTGTCTTCATTTTATTTTATGTATTATGCTCCAATGAAGTTTTAGTCCCCTATTTAGACTTGTGTCCTAGGCAAGTTACTTGACTATCTTATTTATACTTATTCTGATCTCTGTGGAACTTTCAGGTGCTGAAAACAATCTTTGTAAAAAAAGATTCCAACTCTTTGAAGAAAATTATGTCATAAGTAATTGCATGTTTTTAGTTCATACTAAATCAATACCTGTTTTGGGGGGAAAATGAGAGTTCAGTGGACATCTGAAGAAGTATCTGATGATAATGAATGATGGAGGGGAAAACCAGTTTAACTCTGAGTACCAATTTATTGCCTCTCTTAACAATTGTAGGCCAACCTGACACATCTTCTTCTCCTCACTGATGGTTACCATTTCAGTTTTTATTATTTTATTGTGACATTTAAATTTCTGGACATGAACTGTTAATAATGCCAATGTTACATGTAAGTGATAAACTACTCTGAAGGATTTTTAACATGCACACATACAATATGTTTATTTTAATTGGTGTACTGCAGGATTTGTAGTGCGATACAAAGATGAAAACAGTTCAGATTAATGACTCTCTCATCTCTCATTTTGACAGCCCCTTTTTCAAAGCACTACTATTACCCACTTAGAAACTGGATCGATGCCAATGCTCAGAGCATTACTTCTTCCTTCAGCGCACCAGATGGTACTAAAAATTCAAAATATTTTCTACAACAGCTGTATCTTTGACAACAAAATTAATACCAGCCGAAATACCACTGCTATGTGAAGAGAATAATGATCAGGCTCTTAAGTTTAATATAACTAGTTCCATTCTAGGGTATAGTAAGAAACTAATAACAACGAAAACTGAAAACATAATCTGATCAACTCTTGCTAGATGTCAATCAGGTGTGCTGTCTGGTATCAAAAACCTGAAGTGTAACTCTGAGTATATTTATCATGGAACAGCTGTTCCTCTCGGAATGTGAATTACACCTTCCTCTGGAGCAACCATTAATCCATTGACACATTTTCAGCACTAAGTTTTCCCAGAGAGCATCATATTTTTATTTAATCTCTGTCTTTCTTCGTTTGAGGAAATAAATCTTTTAAGGAGGATTTGACTAGAAGTTAATCTTGAAATTCTTTCTTTCTTTTTTTTATACAGCTGGTTCTTATTAGTCATCAATTTTATTCACATCAGTGTATACATGTCAATACCAATCGCCCAATTCATCACACCACCAGCCCCACTCCCCCACGGATTTCCCCACTTGGTGTCCACACGTTTGTTCTCTACATCTGTGTCTCAATTTCTGCCCTGAATGCTGGTTCATCTGTACCATTTTTCTAGGTTCCACATATATGCGTTAATATGAGATATTTGTTTTTCTCTTTCTGACTTACTTCACTCTGTATGACAGTCTCTAGATTGATCCACGTCTCAACAAATGACCCAATTTCGTTCCTTTTTATGGCTGAGTAATATTCCACTGTATATATGGACCACATCTTCTGTATCCATTCGTCTGTTGATGGGCATTTAGGTTGCTTCCATGACCTGGCTATTGTAAATAGTGCTGCAATGAACATTGGGGTGCATGCGTCTTTTGGAATTGTGGTTTTCTCTGGGTATATGCCCAGTAGTGGGATTGCTGGATCATACGGTAATTCTATTTTTAGTTTTTTAAGGAACCTCCATACTGTTCTCCATAGTGGATGTATCAATTTACATTCCCACCAACAGTGCAAGAGGGTTCCCTTTTCTCCACACCCTCTCCAGCATTTGTTGTTTGTAGATTTTCTGATGATGCCCATTCTAACTGGTGTGAGGTGATACCTCATTGTAGTTTTGATTTGCATTTCTCTAATAATTAGTGATGTTGAGCAGCTTTTCATGTGCTTCTTGGCCATCTGTATGTCTTCTTTGGAGAAATGTCTATTTAGGTCTCCTGCCCATTTTTGTATTGGGTTGTTTGTTTTTTTAATATCGAGCTGCATGAGCTGTTTATATATTTTGGAGATTAATCCTTTGTCTGTTGATTCATTTGTAAATATTTTCTCCCATTCTGAGGGTTGTCTTTTCGCCTTGTTTATGGTTTCCTTTGCTGTGCAAAAGCTTTGAAGTTTCATTAGGTCCCATTTGTTTATTTTTGTTTTTATTTCCATTACTCTAGGAGGTGGCTCAAAGAAGATCTTGCTGTGATTTATGTCAAAGAGTGTTCTTCCTATGTTTTCCTCTAAGAGTTTTAGAGTGTCCAGTCTTACACTTAGGTCTCGAATCCATTTTGAGTTTATTTTTGTATATGGTGTTAGGGAGTGTTCTAATTTCATTCTTTTACATGTAGCTGTCCAGTTTTCCCAGCACCACTTATTGAAGAGACTGTCTTTTCTCTATTGTATATCCTTGCTTCCTTTGTCATAGATTAGTTGACCATAGGTGCGTGGGTTTATCTCTGAGCTTTCTATCTTGTTCCATTGATCTATGTTTCTGTTTTTGTGCCAGTACCATATTGTCTTGATTACTGTAGCTTTGTAGGATAGTCTGAAGTCAGGGAATCTGATTCCTCCCACTGCGTTTTTTTCCCTCAAGACTGCTTTGGCTATTCGGGGTCTTTTGTGTTTCCATACAAATTTTAAGATTTTTTGTTCTAGTTGTGTAAAAAATGCCATTGGTAATTTAATAGGGTTTGCATTGAATCTGTAGATTGCTTTGGGTAGTATAGTCATTTTCACAATATTGATTCTTCCAATCCAAGAACATGGTATATCTCTCCATCTGTTGGTATCATCTTTAATTTCTTTCATCAGTGTCTTATAGTTTTCTGCATACAGGTCTTTTGTCTCCCTAGGTAGGTTTATTCCTAGGTATTTTATTCTTTTTGTTGCAATGGTAAATGGGAGTGTTTCCTTAATTTCTCTTTCAGATTTTTCATCATTAATGTATAGGAATGCAAGAGATTTCTGTGCATTAATTTTGTATCCTACAACGTTACCAAATTCATTGATTAACTCTAGTAGTTTTCTGGTGGCATCTTTAGGATTCTCTATGTATAGTATCATGTCATCTGCAAACAGTGACAGTTTTACTTCTTCTTTTCCAATTTGTATTCCTTTTATTTCTTTTTCTTCTCTGATTGCTGAGGCTAGAATTTCCAAAACTATGTTGAATAATAGCAATGAGAGTGGACATCCTTGTCTTGTTCCTGATCTTAGGGGAAATGCTTTCAGTTTTTCACCATTGAGAATGATGTTTGTTGTGGGTTTGTAGTAAATGGCCTTTATTATGTTGAGGTAGGTTCCCTCCATGCCCACTTTCTGTAGAGTTTTTATCATAAATGGGTGTTGAATTTTGTCAAAAGCTTTTACTGCATCTATTGAGATGATCATATGGTTTTTCTTCTTCAGTTTGTTGATATGGTGTATCACATTGATTGATTTGCGTATATTGAAGAATCCTGGCATCCCTGGGATAAATCCCACTTGATCATGGTGTATGATCCTTTTAATGTGTTGTTGGATTCTGTTTGCTAGTATTTTGTTGAGGATTTTTGCATCTATATTTATCAATGATATTGGTGTGTAATTTTCTGTTTTTGTAGTATCTTTGTCTGGTTTTGGTATCAGAGTGATGGTTGCCTCATAGAATGAGTTTGGGAGTGTTCCTTCCTCTGCCAATTTTTGGAAGAGTTTGAGAAGGATGGGTCTTTAGCGCATCTCTAAATGTTTGATAGAATTCACCTGTGAAGCCATCTGGTCCTGGAGTTTTGTTTGTTGGAAGATTTTAAATCACAGTTTCAATTTCATTACTCGTGATTGGTCTGTTCATATTTTCTATTTCTTCCTCATTCAGTCTTGGAAGGCTATACCTTTCTAAGAATTTGTCCATTTCTTCCAGGTTGTCCATTTTATTAGCATAGAGTTGCTTGTAGTAGTCTCTTAGGATGCTTTGTATTTCTGTGGTGTCCGTTGTAACTTCTCCTTTTTCATTTCTAATTTTATTGATTTGAGTCCTCTCCCTCTTTTTCTTGATGAGTCTGACTAATGATTTATCAATTTTGTTTATCTTCTTAAAGAACCACCTTTTAGTTTTATTGATCTTTGCTATTGTTTTCTTTGTTTCTAATCATTTATTTCTGCTCTGATCTTTATGATTTCTTTCCTTCTGCTAACTTTGGGTTTTGTTTGTCCTTCTTTCTCTAGTTCCTTTAGGTGTAAGGTTAGATTGTTTATTTGAGATTTTTCTTGTTTCTTGAGGTAGGCTTGTATAGCTATAAACTTCCCTCTTAGAACTGCTTTTGCTGCATCCCATAGGTTGTGGATTGTCGTGTTTTCATTGTCATTTGTCTCTAGGTATTTTTTGATTTCCTCTTTGATTTCTTCAGTGATCTCTTGGTCATTTAGTAACGTAGTGTTTAGCCTCCATGTGTTTGCGTTTTTAACGTTTTTTCCCCTGTAATTCATTTCTAATCTCATAACGTTGTGGTCAGAAAAGATACTTGATATGATTTCAATTTTCTTAAATTTACTGAGGCTTGATTTGTGACCCAAGATGTGATCTATCTTGTAGAATGTTCCATGCTCACTTGAGAAGAAAGTGTAATCTGCTGTTTTTGGATGGAATGTCCTATAAAGGTCAATTAAATCTATCTGGTCTGTTGTGTCATTTAAAGCTTCTGTTTCCTTATTTATTTTCATTTTGTATGATCTGTCCATTGCTGTAAGTGAGGTGTTAAAGTCCCCCACTAGTATTGTGTTACTGTCGATTTCCTCTTTTACAGCTGTTAGCAGTTTCCTTATGTATTGAGGTACTCCTATGTTGGGTGCATATATATTTATAATTGTTATATCTTCTTCCTGGATTGATCCCTTGATTCCTTGTCTCTTGTAACATTCTTTATTTTAAAGTCTATTTTTTCTGCTATGAGAATTGCTACTCCAGCTTTATTTTTATTTACATTTGCATGGAATATCTTTTTCCCTCCCCTCACTTTCAGTCTGTATGTGTCCCTAGGTCTGAAGTGGGTCTCTTGTGGACAGCATATATATGGGTCTTGTTTTTGTATCCATTTAGCAAACCTGTGTCTTGGTTCGAGCATTTAATCCATTCATGTTTAAGGTAATTATCAATATGTATGTTCCTATGATCATTTTCTTAATTGTTTTGGGTTTGTTTTTGTAGGTCCTTTTCTTCTCTTGTGTTTCCCACTTAGAGAAGTTCCCTTAGCATTTGTTGTAGAGCTGGTTTGGTGGTGCTGAATTCTCTTAGTTTTTGCTCATCTGTAAAGCTTTTGATTTCTCCATCGAATCTGAATGAGATCCTTGCTGGGTAGAGTAATCTTGGTTGTAGATTTTTCCCTTTCATCACTTTAAGTATATCATGCCACTCCCTTCTGGCTTGTAGAGTTTCTGCTGAGAAATCAGCTGTTAACCTTATGGGAGCTCCCTTGTATGTTATTTTTCATTTTTCCCTTGCTGCTTTCAATAATTTTTCTTTGTCTTTAACTTTTACCAATTTTATTACTATGTTTCTCTGCGTGTTTCGCCTTGGGTTTATCCTGTATGGGACCCTCCATGCTTCCTGGACTTGGGTGGCTATTTCCTTTCCTATGTTAGGGAAGTTTTCCACTATAATCTCTTCAAATATTTTCTTGGGTCCTCTCTCTCTCTCTTTTCCTTCTGGGACCCCTATAATGCGAATGTTGTTGCATTTAATGTTGTCCCAGAGGTCTCTTATGCTGTCTTCATTTCTTTTCATTCTTTTTTCTTTATTCTGTTCAGCAGCAGTGAATTCCACCGTTGTGTCTTCCAGGTCACTTATCCATTCTTCTGCCTCAGTTATTCTGCTACTGATTTCTTCTAGTGTAGTTTTCATTTCAATTATTATATTGCTCATCTCTGTTTGTTTGTTCTTTAATTCTTCTTGGTCTTTGTTAAACATTTCTTGCTTCTTCTCCATCTTTGCCTCCATTCTTATTCCGAGGTCCTGGATCATCTTCACTATCATTATTCTGAATTCTTTTTCTGGAAGGTTGCTTATCTCCACTTCATTTAGTTGTTTTTCTGGGCTTTTATCTTGTTCCTTCATCTGGTACACAGCCCTCTGCCTTTTCATCTTGTCTATCTTTTTGTGAATGTGGTTTTTGTTCCGCAGGCTGCAGGATTGTAGTTCTTCTTGCTTCTGCTGTCTGTCCTCTGGTGGATGAGCCTATCTAAGAGGCTTGTGCAGGTTTCTGCTGGGAGGGACTGGTGGTGGGTAGAGCTGGGTCTTGAAATTCTTTAAGTTGCAATAATATTATCTTTTTTATTATAAGATATAAAAGATCTTGTGAAGAATATGAGGACTTTAAGTCTGGTTTAAAATAGGGCTTGAAATATGTAACTTAAATCTAACAGTCTGATGAACCTATACATCTGATTTGTGCATACCCACAAAAATATTAAACAGGTTATTAGTTAGAAAGTCATAGGAGCAGAAGATAGAGATGATGATGATTATTAGTCTAAGTGCAAACGGAATTAACTTAAAGTGTTAATAAACACCTATAGGAAGATAGAATAATAGTAACAAGGATTTTATTCTTTTCATTCATTTAAGTGAGTAAAATACACACTAGGTAACTATTTTATATAGTTTTAAGAAAATAAAGAATGCAAAACTTTAAGCCTTAAAAGTAATGTTAGGTGGATACTATTAACTTTTCAAGAAATATTTTGCTTCAACATAAGACTAATTGTTAGTTTATTTAGTGATCTGCCCTTATGAGTTTAAGATATATATGTCTCTCCTAAAGTGAAAGCACATTGTTATGGTGAAATAGATTATTTTAAAACTAACTTCTATCCAACAGAATCTAAAGAGAGGAAGTTTACTGAGGGACTACTTAAAGTATAGATTATGAAAATGTCATTTGCATTTTTGTCATTAAGAATCAGAGAAATCAGACTCCCTCAGATACACTTTGAATGATAATTAAAAAGCAGTCAGGTGCTCACTTCGACAGCAGATATCCTAAAATTGGAATGATATACCGAAGATTAGCATGGCCCCTGCGCAAGGATGACAAGCAAATTTGTGAAGCAGTCCACATTTTTGAAATCAGAAAGAAAAAACGTAGTCAGTAAAATATTCTTGATAAGGGGAGTGAAGGCAGCCAATTGCAATTTTAAAATCAAGGTTTCTCAACTTCAGAATAATTGATTTTGTGGCTGTATAATTCTTCATTGTTGGGGGGAGAAGAGCTGCCATGTGCATTTTAGGATATTAAGCAACATTCCTGGTTTCTCCTCACTAGATGATAGTAGCACCCTCAATTGTGACAACCAAAAGTACTTCCAGGCTTTACCAAATGTCTCCTAGGACACAAAGTCTTTCTCATTTAAAAAACACAGCTTTAGGCTGACAGTTTGCAGCCTTTAGGTATGGAATTTATTTAGGTGGCTCAAAATAATGACAAGGAATAACATCAGATGTAAACTCCTTGAGGGTGTAGACTATCATTTTATCATGACTTCTTAGTACAGCTCTTGTCAAAAAAGAGGCAACTAATAAAGGAGGAAAATTACAAAATCAAGCTGAAGGAGAATTGTAAAGAATTCTAATTTACATCAGTAAATATCTGGGGCATAGTTGTGAAAATGGATTAAAAGGATGCTAAACAAATGAGGTAAAAGCATTAGTTCAGGGTGAATCTATAGATGTAGGAACACTTAACAGAGATTCCATGCACAATTTTAAACAGTAAAAGTAGTTTTAATTTACTTAGTCTGTTGACTAAATCCTTGATTCAAAGCTAGTACTAGCTAAAGATGACAATATGATACACCAGGAATATCTCCCTACTTAGAAAAAAAATTGCACTGTCAGAATCTGTCAGATGTAACTATTTTGGAGCTGCTGAAGGTTTGCAACTTCCAGGGAAAGGCTTGGATGGTAAGTTGTAGTTAATTTCAGTCAATTTTACCTCTTAGCACAGTAGAAGCTAACCTTCACCTCAACCACCACCCCAAGCCACGTGGCAGGCAACAGTGCACATGTTTCTGGAGTAGCTTGCACAAAGCTTGTGGGATCCAAATAGGGCAAAAAGACCCTGTCCTCCAAATGTTGAGGATCTGTGCTCTGATTGGTGCTTATGATCATAGAGGTGCAGACAAAAAGGGAGGCAGCCATAGTTGCACCTCCCCCATGATTGTAAGCCCCTCCCCCTCCAGCTGAAGTGACTTCCAGGGGATTTAAAGGGCCAGTGTTCTTCCCTCACCTTCATTTTTCACTTTTTCCCCTTTGAGAGTCAGGCATTAAATATTAGGACATTCAAAAACAACTGCTTATATGGCGAAAATTAGAAAGTGACCATGTATGGTCAGGGAAAGTCTCAGAAAAAACCTGGGAAGACTTTAAGTTTACACTTCAGGCTGATCCTTGGCATGAAGACACCTGGCAATAATAATAATAATAGTAGCAAAACCCAGCAGACCCTGGGGAATGGGGAGAATCTGATTTCCAGAGTTACCACTTTATTACATTTAAATGTCCAGTGTTCAACAACAACAAAAGAAACATGACATACAAAAAACAGGAAAGTATGACCTACTCAAAGGAAAAAGAATAATCTACAGAAACTGTCTCTGAAAGACCTAATGGCTGATATACTAGACAAAGAGTTTAAAACAATTATTTTAAAGATGTTCAAAGAACTAAAGGAAGATGTAGAGGAAGTTAAGAAAATGATGTATGAACAAAATAGAAATATCAATAAAGAGAAAATCTAAAAAGAAACCAAAAAGAAATGCTGAAATGCTGAAAAGTACAATAACCAAAATGAAAAATTCACTAGAGGGATTCAAAGGCAGATTTGAGCAGACAGAAGAATCAGCAAACTTGACAATGGAAATTATCAAGGCTGAGGAACAATAAGAAAAATGGTGAGGAAAATCCAACAGAGCCCAAGGGACCTGTGGGATGCCATCACATATACACCATGGGAGTCCCACAGGGAGAAGAGAGGAAGAGAATAAAGGATAAAGAGAATATTTGAAGAAACAATGGCTGAAAACTTCCCAAATTTGATGATAGATGTGAATATAAACATCCAAGAAGCCCAATGAACTTTAAGATGAACTAAGAGACCCATACTGAGAAACATAATAAAATTTTCAAAAGACAGAACCTTAAAAGCAGCAGAACAGAAATGAATCATCACACACAAGGGATATTTATTAAGAATATCAGTAGATTTCTCATCAGAAACTTTGGACGCCAGAAGACAGTGGGTCAATATAGTCAAAGAACTAAAAGAAAAAAAACCTGTCAGTCAAGAATCCTATATCCAGCAAAACTGTCCTTTAAAATTGAGAGAGAAATTAAGACATTCCCAGATAAACAAAAGCTGAAGGAGTTTGTGGTCACTAAACTGTCCTGCAAGAAATGCTGAAGGGAGTCATTCAGAGAAAAATGAAAGGACACTGGACAATGACTTGGAGCTATATGGAGAAATAAATGTAAATACTTGGGAAATTATAGTTATCATTACTGTAACTTTTGTTAGTATATCTGAATCCTGTTTTACATAATTTAAGAGACTGATACATTAAAAGGATTATTAGTTTATGTGATAGGGCACACAATATATAAATATGCAATTTTGTGACATCAACAACCAAAAGAGGTGGGGATGGAGCTGTAAAGAAGCAGAATTTTTGTATGTTATTGAAGTTAAGCTGGTATAAATTCAACTTAGAGTGTTATAACTTCAAGATGTTAAATGAAATCTCCATGGTAACCACCAAAAAAATAGCCATAGGACATACACAAAAGGAAAGGAGAAAGAAATTTCTCCCTAACAGTAATTGCTTTAAATGTAAATGAATTAAACTCTCCAATCAAAAGAAAGAGATTTGTAGGGTAGATAAAAATGCATGATCCAACTGTATGCTGTCTACAAAAGACTCACTGGCAATCCAAAGTTTTGTAGGCTTACAGGGCTATCCCTTCAAGCTGTTCTCACAGGCTGTTAAAAATAATAAGTGGCAGGCTGGATTTGACCTGCAGGCTGTAATTTGCCAACCTCTAGTCTACATGACTAAAGCATGTAAAGATGTCCCCTTTAAAGTTAAGAAGTTGCTACTGTGCCCTGTGCCATTAAGTGCCATAGCAATCCATGAGTTTCTTTGCATTTTGGAGGCATCGTGTATTACACTGAGGTATAAATATATTTTTACCTTTAGCCTGAAATGCTGGTTTTGACTGGATCCATAGAAAGAAAAAGTGGTTCAGACGACAATGGATGCAGTTCTGCCACTTACCTGACACAGAGATTTCAGTGGTTCTCATGGTGTTTCTAGCAGATTAAAAGACCATGTGAAGAATATGGCATAGTGGAGGGTCTTAGGATTTCAGAGCACAGCCTTAAATTCTTTGGCAAGTATCTGCTTTTGAAAAACTTTAACCTGGTATACATTGAATATTAACTATATGACCATGTAATCCAAAGTGCCCATCATGAACTGGATGCTCTGTAATCTACATAGACATAAAGTCAAACATTCCAAGCTGTACTTCGCCAACAAGTAGAAGTAAAAAAAATGGGGTTGGAGCTGAACTGATTCTGTAGAAACAAATATATGCATGAATCAGTTGCTTAAATTTCTTGCCTTTCTATATCTGCTTTGCCAGCCCTTATTGAACACAACTTATGGTTTCATGGGGGCATTCTCCATGATGAGAATGAAGTGAAGATGGAATAATTCATTTGGCTTATTTTACAAATATATTTTTGTGATATTCTGGCACCAGCTGAAAATGGTCTGTGGATACATTAGAGCCCCATTAAATTATGATCATAGTAAATAACAAAGAAGTGATATTTCACCTGTATAAAAAATCAGTTGAAGTATCTCTTTTTTCTCTTATAGTGGAAGGAGATATGATGGTCTAAATCAAGGATACATATAAATCTTAAGTCTGTGACTCATGAACTTTTAGGAAGAGATATGGAGATAAAACTCCTAGAATCGTCTTATAATATGTCCCATGTGAATGCCCACCAAAAAGCTCACACTTGTTGACAAATTCTGTAAATATCCTTGAGCCCCATTTCTCAGTCATTGACAGTGGGTTCATGGCACAGTAGCAGAAGTTCATGCATTGCAGTCTGGACTACATAGACCTCCTCTAGCTCTGGATCCAATCAAAATGATAGCCTTTCAGATCAAAGGTAAAGTATTATACTTTATGTACTATACATTGCCTCCAAATGCAAAGAAATCTATTATTGTGTCTTCTAGAAACAGAGGACCTTGATGAAAAGGGTCATATTCTTAAGGATAAATGATTTGCATGGGCTAAAGAAAAAGGACTTGCTTTCACTAAGGTTGACTCAGCTACTGCCATCATCGACTTCTCATTTTGCAAGCAGCAGCAACCTGCCATGAATTCCCATTATGTTAAGTTAGCTAGTTACTTACCTGGTGGCTGGTTGATTGTAATGGAATGCTTTCTTCATGGGTGCAAGTACCTATTCCAGTTTGTTCTCATTAGAATATATTTATTCTAAATGAAGTTTGCTCATCCTGTTTACCATACTTCTTCCAGCACCATTATCAGTGGACCTACTAATGCTTTGTATGCCATCATCATATCCTGTACCAAATGTATTCTCCTCGCTTTACAATGAAAGATTCAAGACCTAGAGCTAATGCCCATAAATTCACTGTTCTTATGAAGACTACATTTCCCATAAGCAGCTGGCCTTACAGAATGGTTGAGTGCTTTGTAAAAGACTCATTTATCTCACCATCTGGGAACCCTGTGAGGTTGAGATGCTGTTCTGCAGGAAAGGATATATGTTCCGAACCAGTGGTTCTGTTTCTTCTGCAGCTGTAACACAAGAGTCTGAGAATAAAACGGTAGACTTGGGGAGAATTTCTCATATCATATCAAATAACCCACTCACAAAATGTTTGTTTTTGCTTTCTGTTCCTAAAATTCTTTGCTCTTTTGTCTTATTTTTTCACCAAGTGACATAACCCAATGGCTCTATTGAACTGGAAAATAAAACTGCCAACTTATCATTTGGGAATTTTCACACCATTGACTGAATAGGCAAAAGCAGATTTAATTTATCCTTGCTATCAGGAAGAGATGAGATTGTTGCTACTCAGTGGGGGCTGGAAGGACTATGGATGGAACACAGGTCATTCTCTGGGGACACTCCCTTTTACTGCCATGTCTGGTAGTAAAAGTTGAAGACTACTACAAGAGGCTTAGATCCCTAACCAACTGAAATGTATATCAAGGATAAAGGAACCTGGAATATAAAGTAGAAAAGGGAAGTCAAATATTCAGCTAATACCTATGACAAACTGTGGAAATGACAATTGTAGTCACTTCTTATGTGTATGTGTACATATATACACATACACACACATGTATGTATATGTTTACATGCATATATAAACATGCAGATGCATGTATATATTCATGTGTGTGTACATAAGTTTATATACAACATATATGTATATTTCATTGTTGTATATAAGGTACATATTGGGATAGTTATTAACTAGTTGATATGATTGAATCAGCATCTTGATGGGACTAGAGGAGGAATAGACATCACTTTCTAATTCTGAACATTGCCCTAATGAGAAATTGAGGTGCTCCATTTGTTGAGAGGGTGAGAGTGCTTGGTTTGTATGAGCAATGTTTGCATTTGTGTTAGAAAGGCATAATTTTAAAAATTTGAAGTATAAAAAAAGGATGATTTTAATATTGTGCTAGGATGGACTGAAGTGGATATTTGTTGGCTTTTTATGGGGAGAGAGAAGTTAGTTGTCTCCTACTACAGAATCTAAAATTGCTACGTACTCACTTTCCCAGGCCCCTGTGCAGAGATAGTGGCAAATTCCTTTGGGTCACTGATGTTAGAAGTAGTCTTCAGTTTCTAGTGGTTAAGTGACAGGAGTGTCCAGAGTTACAAGGGTGATGTCCAGGGGGTGACATCAGCTGTACCAGTGAGACAAGCTGGACATCCAATGCTCAGTGGTGCAAGTCTGTTCCCCCACTGGCTAATGGTGTGGCATGATATGCCTGGGGTTCTAGCTACCCAGCTGTCTTTGATTTGGGGGCCCAGTTCTCTAGCCTTCCATACGATTATGAGTATCTCTCAAAATTGTTTAAATAAATTATTTTTACTGCTTTAACAGGTTGGAATCAATTTTTGATAGTTCCCTTAGGACCCTGGTGAGCATACCAACTTTTTTTTAAAAGATTCTTTCCCAAACGTTATGTCATAAAAATGAAATCACAAAAAAAAATGTATTTGGGTTATTTTCTGGTTTTCTAGTATAGACTTTTATTTTCTGCTCAGCTGTACTGAGCAGTGAATGTATGCTCTCTGTCAATGTAACATTTCTATTCAAGCTCCATTTTGCTTCACCGTAAAAATTCTTCAAAGAGGAAGGGAGTTACATACTTCGACTTAGCTTCTCTGTGTCACAAACAAGAAACTTAAATTGTGAAGTCAAATAATTTACATAGTATATCTGATAAAACATAAATCCACTTGAAGTAAAAGTAATTATTAAGTTATATTTGGCAATTACTGTGTCATTAATCATTTTTTATGGTTTCTGGATGTCTTGAATTCCTCATTAAAAGGGAAATAAAAATGAGCAAGAATGAATTAATTCTACAATTTAGCAATTAAAAAACATGTATTGTTTCAGTAGGTGGTCTGAGATTAAGCAAAACAAGTTATTCATTTCTGAAATTTCCTGGCAGAGTTTTTCTTTGACTGCTGCTTAGAAATATACAGTAGTTCTTCCTGTCATCTGCTTTAATGCTCTTGTTTCAGGGTCACTTTGTTGTTTTCATTGAAGCCCTAACTAGTTTGTTGTCATTGCAGGGGAGGAAGTTGTCATAACCTATCTTTGATATTAATGACTATCAACTTTGTGAGGACCTCAAAGCTGACAGCATATCAATTTTGAGATCCAGACCATTGTCATCATTCCAGACTTAATTGCTTGGCTTCAGTTATTGTTCATGAACATGTAGGACCACCACTCTCAAATTTTATGGGTTTGCACCAGTGACACAAGAACAGATTGAGCACTTTTCCACTGGAGGATAAAGTGTCCATGAGAATAACACTTGCACACTGCTCTCCATTCATCCAGACAACGGGCACTTTTTACAGGCTCTTTGGGGATTCAAGACAGAGTCCCAAAGGCAAAGTCCGAGATGAAGACATTATTGTTTCTTTCTCACAGTGAATGGTATTTCATAGGGGAGGTTCAGGAGGAAGATGAAACACACACACACACAGTCTCTTAAAACAGCTCAACAGTGAATGTATGTTATCTCTCTATTAATCATTTTTAACCTTATTCATTTAATAGGTTATGCCTTTTATAACAAAGCAAAAAGCAAAGTTCTGTTGGCCCCATAAGAGTGTGACTCCTAAGTGAGCAGACGGTGGATATGACACCACTGGAAATTAGTTGCTTTACTTCAACAGAGTAAAGGGGAAGACATTTTACACCACCAATTTGCTTTTCAAATATTTTATTTTACCCTATTCTTTCCTGTTTTTAATCAGTTTGCAAAAATTGGTTGTCTTGACTACTTTAATATCTTAGGTAGGTAAGGGATTGCACCGTATTTTGACCAATATGTCAGAGGCCAGGGCCCCAAAATAAAATGTTAGTGTCACTGCTCAGTTCCTCATTCATCAACTCTGCTGTAATTGTGTATGCATGTTTTTACTGTGAAGTAAAACCTTTGAGGGATTATGATATTCTGTTCCTGAGATACATATTCAGTCAAATGAAGATTGAAAGTAAGTAATGTGAAGACAATATTTTAATAGGCCAGACTAATTTGTTATGTCTCGGTATGAGTTGACACTTTAAACACAATGGAAGGAAATCTTCATCATTCATTTAATTAGGTAGGTGAGGCTGCTGATATTGGGAATAAGCAGGCAACTACATATAACTTTCTCTGGGACATTTTTAGGTTCAATTCTGACAACAACTCCAGGAGGGAGATTTTATTGGCTCCATCAGAAAGAGACATATAAAGGGTTAAATAATTTATCCAAAATCTCAGAGCTAAGAGGTGAAAGGGTCAATATGCAAACCTAGATGTAGTTGACTTTAATTATATGCTATTTCTACTCTACCATTCTGTCTTATCATCTCCCGAAAAAGTATTTTTACTCCATGTCTAAGGAACTTAATCATTGTTAAATTAAAAGAGCAAAAGCACAGTTAATAGTAAACATAAAAGGTAAGATAAGAGAGGAAATTGATATGTATTAAATGGCAAGGACCTTAGGATCTGTTTTGACATATTGTTGCCTTATTTAATCTTAACAAAAATCCTATAAGATGGATACTATTAGGATTAGAGAGTTAAAGTTACTTTCACAATATTAGATAGCTAGTAAGTAGGAGAATCATAACTTAAAGACTGAGCTCTTTCCACTAATGATACCGTTTTCATTAATTTCATAGTACATTTATTTATTTATTTATTTATTTATTTATTTATGGCTGTGTTGGGTCTTCGTTTCTGTGCGAGGGCTTCCTCTAGCTGCGGCAAGCGGGGGCCACTCTTCATCGCGGTGCACGGGCCTCTCATTATTGCGGCCTCTCTTGTTGTGGAGCACAGGATCCAGACGCGCAGGATCAGTAGTTGTGGCTCACGGGTCTAGCTGCTCCGTGGCATGTGGGATCTTCCCAGACCAGGGCTCGAACCCGTGTCCCCTGCATTGGCAGGCAGATCCTCAACCACTGCGCCACCAGGGAAGCCCCGTTTTCACTAATTTTTTAAAAGCAATTTGGAAGAAAAATTTTGCATAGGAATTGACACAGGACCAGTGTGTAGAGAACTGAAGTAATTTGCTTACAAAGGAATCTGCAAGATGTTAAGGAAAATGTAGAGATTTTAGGAAAGGACCAATACAAGCTCAGAGGATACGTGGTAGATTTTACCCATGTGTCTGAAATTGTTTTGTTCCACTGTGATAGGTGGTATAAGAGTGCTGGTGATAAGCATTACAAGATTAAAGCAGAGAAATAAGAATACTCGAGTGAAGACTCAAAAATTGTAGTAATGACAATGACAGTGTATACTTTTTCCATTTAGTATTTAGATATATTATTGAGGACCTTTGACGTTCATGTGTTATCACAATTAATGTGTATAGATATAATGGAAAGAGAAAAACCTGATTTTGAATATCCAGTCTACTAAGTCACTAGCTTGGTGACTGGGGCAGTAGAGCCTACTGCTTTGAAGCTCACCTGAAAAACAAGGATTATAAAAATTGGTTCAAATTTTCAGAATGGTAGTTTGGTAATGTGCATTAAAATGTAAAAGGCAAATATCCACTTATGCAACAATTTCACTCTAAGAAATTTCCCTAAGAAGTTAAGCATACAAGAGCCAAAAAATGTGTATCAGTATGAAAATGTATTAACCCAGAGGACATAATCGTACCATTTTGAAAGTAATCGCCTATCCTTTAAGAAAGGGAACTGTCTGATAGAAAATACCATAATAATTTGTTCAAGTTGAGGATGGGGAGGTACCAGTGAGAAAGCCATCTGTCACACATCGGGAATCAACAGTCGTGTGGGGATGAGGGATGGAGTAGCATGATGGGAAGCTGGAATCTGAACTTAGAATGACCAAGACATTTTTAGCAACATTAATACGTAATATAACGTGTGGATTGTTTGCCTTGCTATGATACAGTTCCCTTCATCTCCCCAAATCTTCAATGCCTCACACAAATGATTTCAGTGTGTAGGAGATTTTTGGAGGATATTCAGGAAGACTGGAGTTCTGACTCTGAACAGAAGAAGACTAACATAAACAGAGTGATGAAATGTTCATTAAATCAAATCAGTGGAAAAAGGAACTCAACCCACCAGTAATGATGAAAATAAACATCCCCTAGTAATACATAGAAATCTCTGGAGAAGCACTGAATTTCCCATAATTTGTGGAATAGAAGTTGAATCAATTATGTCTAAATCTTAACATGACAGTTGATACCTATTGACCTTTGAATGATAAATTATGCACAAAGGTGATGATCATATATACTAAAACAGGAAAAAATCACAAACATTTTAAGTTTCCATTTACCAGAGGTTGGTAAAGGTACTTATATTCAATTCCATGATATATTTTTGTTGACATATTTAACATATTTTTGAGTAAAAAAAAAAAAAAAACAGCATGTTAGAGTACTGCATTTATAGTTTGATTCCAAGTAAAAATAATTCTACAAATTTATCTACGTATGAATATGTGCATGAATACATGGCCAAAAGGTGGTTCCTCAAAGTTTTAACAGTGTGTATTCAGGACGGAGAATATAAGATAATCAATAAAGACTATTTTAATTTATATTCTTTTGCACTTTTTGAAATTTTACAAACAGTATGCATTTTATTTACAAATTCAGTATAGTCATTTTCAAAAATAAAAAGGAAAGCCAAAAAAGATTTACTTCACATAGTTGGTAAAGGAGTTGTATGTTAAGGAAAATACGGGACCCCAGTACCGGTGCTCAGTTCTTTACAGGTGCTCAGTAAGTGTGAATTTGCTTTGCTTTTCTCCTCTGTATGTCAGCCTCAGTTTTCCTTTCTGTAAAATGGAAGAAATCAATATCTATACCCTGGCAAGTTATCAGAAACTTCTGGGGAAATTAAAGAGCAGACAAACCAAACCAAACATCAGCAATAACAACAACAACAACAAATGTTTCCTAGGGCTATATGCCTGGAGATTCTGATTTTGATAATAATTCAGATGGGGAAAATGTTGACTCTGATGGTTCCTAAGATGTCATTGACCTCTAATATTCTAGAGTATATGTATTATATTGCTATCCTATTTGATATGTTCAATTATTACTTCTACCTGGTTAAGCATTATAAATTATAAGGATTCTTTGAAAACAGGTTGGTATATATTAATGCCTTGGATATCCCTAATTATAGTAAATATAAACACATATAGTATATGCTACTTAAACACTGACAGAAGAATGATTACCAATTTAAAGAAGAAAGGGACTAAGCTGAAATGCAGCTCTATTTGTAAATCTATTTTGCTAATCACATATTAAACTTTGCATAAAATTATATGTTTTAACTTGATAGGTGTCTCTTTAGCAGAGTTTAGTATTCTGAATTAAATATAATAAATCTTTGCAAAATAATAATGTTATAATCTGGAAAACCTATTTTTTTAACAGTTTTATTGAATAAATGCAAATAGAACTGCTTATCTTTATAACCTTTGAAGCTTTATCAATATTGTGTGCTCCAGTGTTAGAAGTTAGGTATGGCTACGCATGAGCACCGTAGAAACTAGAGGCAATTTTTAAGGTAATTTAGCTGCCAATAAAGCAGTTCTATAAAATATTTAAAAATTTAAACAAGTAAGACTTTTATTGACTCATATTTGTCATTTTTTATTGTAGATGCTATTATCTAAACGAGTTCATATTGCTAGGAGCATAGTAGGTGTTCTATTAATGATTACTGAATTGAGCTGTGATACACACTACCTGCAGTTGATACAGTTCTACACAAAGGAGTCACATATTAAATAATCTCTAACAAGCAGGTGCCTAATGCAAAATTACAGTAAGTATTTACAAAAGGACCCAGATTCTTGACAATTTCTATAAAGTAAACAAATGCTTATGTAAGAAATGCCACATTTTCTAGTTTGGGCAAATAGTCTGCTTTAGTCAAACAGTAAAGAAATAGTCAAAGCAAGATTGTCTCTGTAGATGACTGAAAATTCTGTGTAGCAATGATTTATACATCTCACTCTTCAAATGACCCTCCTAGCCATGTTCAGATGTGGTAATGCACATCTCGAGAAGGTGTTCTCTGATTTCCCCGTATCTGGCCTGGATTAGGATTCCCCCATATAGCAAAGTTCCAAGTATTACTAGATAGTAAGGTCTCAGTACATATATAAAGGAGGGAAGGAAGGAAGGAAGGAAGGAAAGAAGGAGGGAAGCGGGGAGAGAGGAATGCCTCTTACTTCTTAACTATACGCTCAGGATAAATACTAACACTGACCTTCTGGTGTTACCTCTATTCCTAAGAAAAGAAGAATTTAGCTTAACCAGGGATTACCATTATCTTAATGAGATTTAATGGGTTGCTGCCTAGGCTTCTCTACTTACTGCCATTATTCAAGCAGTCTGTGATTCTATTACAGTATTTGGTCACACAGATATATGTTACAACCTATAGCCTTTCTTTAGTTCTTTACAGTCTGAGGTACATCACAGATTAGATAGATAGATGATAGGTAGGTAAATAAACAGATAAATAGATGAATATAAAATTATATATAATTGTGTAAAGTGGTAAAGGGAAAAAACGAATATTTGAAATGATATTTGAAGTGTTTTAAGGGATCATAATGAAGAACAAATTTAGATTGGAGAAAAAAAAAAGATCAGGAAAGTCTTTGCTAAGAAATCATGTTAAAATGACACATAAAGGAGTAGAGTAGAGGAAAAAAAATCAGACAAGGAAACAGCATAAGTGAAGCCTCTGATGCATGAGATAGTGGGATGTGGTTGAGGAACTGAAAAAGTTTAATGTAGTTGATACGACAGTCAACACCAATTGGAGAGGTAGGCAGAGGCCAATTCATGCAGAGACTTTAAGGCATGGCAGAGGGTGTTAGATTTTACGTGAAGGTAAATGGGAAGATATTACAAAGTTTTGAGCAAGGGAATTAGTTTTAATAGCAGAAGTTCTTAATTCTTATTAAACTTAACATCTTTTTTTTTCTTCAATTTTATGTGTCTTTAGAAATCTTTTTTTATCCCAAGTAACAAAGATAGTATCCTATATTTTCTTCTTGAAGCTTTATGTTAATATATTTTATATCTAGGCATATAAATAATTTTCAATTAATTTTTGTATATACTGAAAGATAATGGTGGGCATTCATTGTTTTCCCATATGAATTACCAGATATTCCAGCACCATTGTGAGAAACATTCCAGCCAGAAGACATTTAGGTGAGATATAGGAACGTGGATTGACCTTAAAAATGTATGACTAACTCAAACAAGAAAGAATCAAAATAATAATTTTAGATTTTTGCATATGACAGAATAAGCTCTCTGAGTAAATGTCCCAATGGGAAAAACTGCAAAATAAAATATATTTTAAAGTGTTTTACTTTAAATACATAGCTGAATTAGAATGCAAAGTAATCTTCAGAAGCTAAAAATAAAGTAAAAGCTCGGTAAGATAATTAAATACCAAAGAATGCTTTTGCCTTAAGTGTTTCAGCTGAGCTCAAGAAAACTTTAGCTTCTACAACTGATAGCTGGAAAGGAAAGAGGAGAAATGATAAGGATTAAGGCCCTTCCAGGATTAAGATTCTAACTAGGGACCTCAACATAAAACTAGGGCCTAGAAGGACAATACAGTATCAGAAGTAAACAAATTGTGCAAAAGATACACTGAGGAAAATGACACTTTTCAGCCTAAATGTCAAGAGGATAATAAAAAGCGTCCTTGAGAATTCATAGCCAGAAGCCAACCTTCAAATGAGTTTATAACCTGAATCAATACTACCTGTATGTTCTGTGAAAGTTGACGATTAAAATTCACTTTAAAGTTATGTTCGTTTGGTTTAAAGTCAATTTTCAGAAGCAAAGGTGAATTATATTTACACGAACACTGTTTCTAAAGTTTAAAAAGTTCTAAAGAAAATGAACATTTTACACTCAAAAATCACAAAACGCAAGGAAATAAGTCACTGAGTTAAAGGCATTGGAAAAGAGCAAGAATATCTGACTCAAATATTAAAAATCGAAATTATGAGAGACAGATTTACTTAATATGCTGAAAGAAATTAAAGGGAAGCATGAAAATATGAACTCAACTTCCAGTTCTCTATCTCTAAGTTTAACTAGCTTTTTAGCCGTTCATATGTTATTTTACCATTATATTTTTAAAAATTTCTAGAATATTTTAGTTCTTTTCCAAATTTTCTTTGTGTTTTTGTTTGAGCCTTTCTATCTTGCCTTGAATAGTACCTGGCACATAGTAGACAATAAATAGTCCCCAGTACAAAGCAGACAGTCAATACACATTTTTTTGAGTGAATGAAAAAATGCCTTAAAATTTTTTGGATATGAAGAGGAGTAGGTTTAGTAAGAGAATGATGTAGGACCAGGACTGAGTTTTTAAAATAAATATGGGAAACACTAAAGGTTTAAGAAGGTTAAAGAAGCATGAGTTAGAGATTTGAAATGAAGTGAGGTCCCTGAGGAGTCAAAGGTGGTGGGACCTCGCTCATGTGGCAAAGAAATGGCCTTTGAATAGAGGAGGGAAACTCCCTTTGATTTGAAGGGGAAAAAAAATTGATCAGGTACATGTTGGTGTGTACATTTGACTGGTGCGAAGGTGAAAAGCAGGGAGGGGAAGGAACAAATTGCCAATTGTGTCTTAAGAATATGTAAGTTATATGGTGGAACTCAGATCTGATGCCTAGTTGTGGCCCTTAAGTAAATTCTGTAAACTGCTACAGGAAACAAAACAAAACAAAACAAAACAAAACACCCCCAAACCAAAACATTTTTTCCTAAGGAGTCTTTTCCAATGGGATAAAATAGAGGATCATTCTCTGGAGTTGAGGAAAGAATAGTTCATGTGCTAATTCATCTACCAGGCACTAAGAATTTGTTCCTTGGGGAGCTCAAATCTAATGATACTGGTGTCAACCTACAGTTGGTCTGGAATTCTTTATTTCCGTGGTGGCAATAATGTGTCACACACAGAAGCAGCAAGAACATCCTTATAAATTGTACATCTCAAACATCTCAGGCTCAAGAAACTTTGGATTTCTTCAATTACCACACAACAAGAGAAAACTCATAATGAATGTCAGAAAATATTTTTCATCTTTAATGATATATTTGAATAAGTTTTGAAATTTGAAGATTTTATCATCATAATGATCTTTTCATGCTAATCATTTCCATTTTTTTAGATAGAATTTAGATTTTAGCTGGCTAAAATCCAAGTAATGTTTTCATGAGGAACTTCAAGCTTAATCAGTTCTTTAAAAAATAAAAACGGTAAATGATCCAGTTTGTAGAAAGTCCCGAATTTCTGTTAGAAAAGAGGTTACTGAAAGAAACCATTTATGGGACAGGTAGTTCCTCATGAATATGACTCCACAGCTGAGTGATTAAAAAGTGCACTCCACCTTGGAAAACAGATATGGAAGAGCCCTAAGGAGAAAGGGTAAGGGGAAAGCTAGAAGAGAGATGTCTGCAAAAGCCTACCCACAGGGAAAGAGGGATTTCAAAGTACAAATTTTTCCAAAAGAAATGTCTAAAATTATTCTGCATTAATACAGAACTCAGCAATAATTTGAAAATCTGTATGCTGGTGGGTTTGAAGGATGAGTGTGGAACAAAGTTGGATGCTCTAAAATATGCACAAAATATTTAGAAATTATCACTCTGTGTAGGAAAAAATCCATAAATTATTAAATCAAATTTGAGGCAGGATGCAGTAATTATAAGTTGTTCTTAGGTCCTTATATACTCTGCTATGTAAAAAACGTTCTCCCTCAACTTTTCGTTAATAAACTAATTTGTGATAAACAGAATAGGTAAAAGAAAAACATAAAATATTTTTGTCGTAAACATTTTTGCTCTTGTTGGGTACAAAGTACCGTATGTTCTTATGTATTTGCTCTACCTTGTCAATATAGAAGTAATGGGACTCAGGATTTCCTTGCTTCCTGATATTTTGAGTTTTTGAGTTGTTTAATATTAAAAAAAGTGCATATTCAAGCAAAGGTCAATTGTATCATGCTCATTTATTTCAGTCCATTCATAGCTGATATCTGTTTTGGTTTATTTATTGTTTTGAAAAAACATAGATGTGAGAGATCGAATATACAAACAGACAATGGCCAAATCACATATCAAAATAGAACTCTGATTCTTCTAGCACCAAGAACTTCTCCTTTGAAGATGTTAAAATTGTTTGAATCAAATTAATGTCAATCTCTCCTACTATATTTTAAGGTTCCCAAGGGCATATTTTGCTCACCATTGTATTCTGAGAGCCTAGCCTCCACATAGTAGATGCTCAATAAATATCTGCTGACTTAAATGAAACAGTGATTCCTACACTACTACTTTGTAAAAGAAATATACCACTTAATAATATGGTCTTAGAAATGGTTAACCTCAGGATGCTCCAATATTTCTGAACCACATACATTTTATGTAAGACCCATGAGTTTAACCCCTCTCATATATTGTCCTATTGGAAATTTCCCCCACTACCTCCTCTTAATCCCCATGAGTACCTTCATCTTTTCTTAGGTATTGGACAAACTCCTCATTTGACTGTAATAAAAATGGTATTTCCTCAAATAGCTTTGATGCCTCGAGACTGATTGGGGTCTTCTCTGGCCCCCTTACCTTATTCATACTTCTGTCTGTTTTACTGTAATTATTCATTAACATCTTCTTCCCTTCAGACTCTGAACTTCTCAAAATAAAAGCCTATATTCTATTTATCTTTCACAAAAAGGAAGCACTACATACTTATTGTTGAATAAATTACTGACTCACGACAAGTGATTAGTTTTACTGTGTGCTAATCAGGTACCACGAGAACCTGCTTGTTTTAATTATCCTCACAATAACCCTGTGAATTAAATAATATTACCTGCCTTTTGTAGGTGAGGAAGATGAGTCTGAGATAGGTGAAGGGTCTTGTTGAAGGTCACACTTTAAGTGAATAGCAAAGATGGATTTTGAATTCTATGTCCTACTCCAAATTCTGAAATCTGAACTCCATGCTAGGTTACACACAGACTGTCTATTCAATTCAGTTACTTAAAGTCCTAATCTTGTCTAATTTTCTCTTTGCCATATAATATAGTTCCTGTTTATCCCTGAAATTCTCCTTTCATTGTCTGCAGACACCATGTTTAGGGAGCACACATAAATTCACCAAATGAAATATTCAATCCTATGTCATCCTCCATATTTACATTAAAAGTATTACTTAAAATATAATTATTTTAAAAGTTGCACTCTTTTTTAAAACATAAACTGTCCTTCCTTAACATTCTGATTCCTATAGAAATTTATTTATGTTTAAAATGCATATACTAAACACTGCATTTTAATCCTTTTTATATTATTCTGCATTTTGTAATTTAGAGAGTAGAAGTTGCTAGTCAATAAATCATTCTCAGATTTATTTGCCTAAATTCTATATGATGGTTCCATGATAAGTTAAGGCCTTAGAGGTTATTTAACACCGTAACACATCAAAGATCATTGTTGACATTAATGCGATGAAATAAAAAGCAGCAATGTCTGAACTGTTCTCAGTGTGCTATTTACAAAATGTAAAATACTCATTAAATGTAACCTAGAGTTTATAAATTGATTTATGTCAACACATGAACCCAACATTACCATTTACTGCTACGTGCTTTTTATTAAACACATCACGAGATCAAAATGGCAGTTAGGAGTTTACTCTTTCTTAGTAAGTGGAAATATGAAGCTGTTGCCTGTATTTAAGAAGGTAATGACAGGTATTTTGCATTTATTTTGTAAGCGCAGTACATCAGCTAGAGCTCAACTAGTATTTCCTACTAAAAATAAACCTCAATATGAAAGGGGAAGAGGCAAGGAAGAAACAACAGTGCTTTCTTCTTATAGAAAATTACATTTCTTGCACTCCCTTGTCCTAAGTAAAATGAGAATCATGTAGATTTTGTATTCTTGGAACTTCTAAGTACATTTTAACTCTTTCTCCCAATTACTTTCTTAGCATAGAGGAATTTATTTATATATATATTTTCATTTATGTAGTTTTAAGCATATGGTAAAGGTTATAAAGAAATAGTTTATACAATCCTCAAAGAAAAATAGACAAAGTAAACTAGAAATGTATTCACCAGCCAAAGATGTGAATGCCAGACAAAAGTACCTTGGTGATACTTTCCCTTTTTCCTTTTTCTTTTTTCTATTCTTCATTTTTTCCTCCCTGATTAGAACTAAAGTCAAAGACCAAGCATCTGCATATATGCAATATATAGCATTTGACACACACTGTATGCTGTCCAGAAGTGAAGAATAATGAGATGTTTTGTTTTCTGCTTAATACAACCCTTAATTAAACTACCATAATAATGACTTGGCCACTATGCCCAATGTCCATGTTTTAACATTTTCATTGTTGAGAGGAATGAAATAGAAAACCACTGGAGGACAGAGTAATGCAAGGAAGGTGCTGTAAAAAAAACTTTTGAGTCCATGGTCCCATTTGGTAACAGATAACTCAAGACAACAGAAGGTTTTTCTTGACCTAAACAGTGTTTTGTGATTTTAAAACAGAAATTTTCACATCCTTAATTTCATTGAATCTAAGAAGACACATCTTAATTTCAGAGTTGTTAAAGTGTGAAAAATGTTTTAGAAACAATGAAATATGGTAAATATCTGGATTTCTGGCTTCTTTCAGAAAATTGAAATATTTGACACTCTAGGGCTGTGAACCCAGGTGGCAACAATAGCTCTGTCAAGTAGTGGCTGTTCCAACTGGTCTCCCTTCCTTTTCTTGCTTCCTCCCTCTCTCCCATTTTCTTCCTTATTTTGTCATTAATTTCACACATATTCAGTTAGTGTCTACCAAGAGCAAGACACCATCCTAGGCTTTGGGGAGACATTGGTTAATGAAACAGGCAACATTCTTGCCTTCAAAGAGCTTACCTCTCAGCTAGGAAAGATAGACTGTAAATGAGTAAATCAATGTGATAATTTCTAAAGTAGAAAGTGTTATGAAGAAAATAAAACCAGAGCATGGAATAAAAAGTGATTGAGGAGGTGTGTATATTATTTTTGATGATGTGATGAGATAAGACCTCCTTGAAGAGGAGACTTCTGACCTAAACATTTGGTGATGGGAAAGCGCCAGTTTTGTAGAGATCTTCTCCTACCTTTCTGGTCCATCTTTTTTTGTGTGTTTATTGTTGTTGTTTCCTTTGGAAGCCCCTTTCTTTGCACTGACTTCTTAATATCCCCAAGCTTTTCCCTTGATCCTCTTCTCATTTTCACTTTTTTTTGATTATTTTATCAAATATTTAACCATGACTTAAACTTTGAGGATTTTGGTATTTTTATCGTAAATCTAATCCTCTAGCCTGAGCTCTAGAACCATTTTTATAACTGTGGAGAAACAGCCATTCTGCCTGGAAAGTTGACAAGCACCACGCACTCCGAGAAGGCTCAGATTGACTTAATTACTTATCTAATCCTTATTAAGTTTCTCCTTCTTCTGAATTATAGTAATAATTATGTTGTGTGCACTATATTATTTTAATGAACACTTTTATCGTTCTTACTATGTGGCTGAAAGTATTCCAAATGCTTTGCAAATACTGTATGAGATTATATATTCATTGAAACAAGGGACTGTGTTTTTTTCATTACTTTATTTCCTGCTCTTCGCATAAAAAGGACAATTCAATAAAAGCTTGGTGAGGCAAAAAAAGAAATAATAAATCAGTAAATGAATAAATGAATACAATGAATGCAATTATAGAGATTTAGCTGTTATTGAGAGGATTGAAAAAGATTGCTGATATGACACAAGTTACATGATTGCCAGGCAGCAAAGAGGGTCTTGGTGTTTGTGCTCTGAATTTGTAGAAGTTCCAATTTACATAGTTATTGCTGTTCTCTATGTATGCATATAAAAAAAAAACAATGAGTGTAGCATTGATTTAAAGTCAGATTTTGTGGAGTGCACATGGTGAAAAGATAACAGCACATGGGAATAGTGGGGGCTGGAGAAACTGGAGGTCAGATCATTCCTGGGTTCAAGATGAGTGGAAAGGAAGCATCAAGATGACTGATAAGGAGAAATAGAGAAATAAAGAGAATTAAAAGAAATAAAAGAACTAAAGCTATGAGGTCAGAATAGGATAAGGAGATAAATATGAAATGTGTATAACATACACATATACATTCTTTCTTTTTAATTGAAAACTTTAAAAAATTTTCTGATACTATTTTTTATTGAAGTATAGTTAACTTACAATGTTGTGTTGGTTTCAAGTGCACAGCAAAGTGATTCAGTTATATATACATATATATATTCTTTTTCAGATTCTTTTCCATTATAGGTTATTATAAGATATTGAATATAGTTTCCTGTGTTATACAGTACATCCTTGTTGTTTACCTATTTTATAAATGGTAGTGTGTATATGTTAATTCCAAACTCCTAATTTATCCCCCCCACACCCATCACCTTTGGTAACCATAAGTTTGTTTTCTATGTCTGTGAGTCTATTTCTGTTTTGTAAATAAATTCGTTTATATCATGTTTTTTTAGATTCCACATATAAGTGATATCGTATGATATTTGTCTTTCTCTGTCTGATTTACTTCACTTAATATGATAATCCCTAGGTCCATCCATGTTGCTGCAAATGGCATTACTTCATTTTTTTATATGGCTGAGTAATATTCCATTGTATATATATATATATATATATATATATATATCACATTTTCTTTATCTATTCATCTGTTGATGGACATTTAGGTTGCTTCCAACATACATACATTCCTAATCATGTAGTAGTTCTCTGGAATAGCACTATTCATAAAAAATATAGTGTGAGTTACATATTTAATTTTAAATTTTCTATTAGTTATACTAAAAAAAGTAAGAACAGGTGAAATTTGATAATATACTTTATTTAACCCAATATATTAAAATATTATTGTTTCAACATATAATCAACATATAACAATACATATAATATGTAACAATAATGAAGCATTTTACATTCATTTTCCATACTAAGTCTTTGCTATCAGGAGTGTATTTTACACTTTGCAATCCTCGATTAGAGCCAGCCACATTTCTAATGCTCAGTAGCCATATGTGATTAGTGGCTATCACACTGGACAGAGGAGATCTCCGTCTAAGGAGGTCAGGGAATGGTGAAGTTTAGGGATGAGATGTATTGCCTACACGGTTGCTAAAATCTCCTTGGATCTTGATGTAACACAAATATCACACAAGAAGACTATGAAAGATTTTGACCTGAAGGAAGGAAGGAGATTAAAACAATCAGGTATGTCTCCTGGTCTTTTAGAAGGTTATTGAAAAAGGATGTTGTTTCTATTTATATAATTTGTCTTCAAGATATTTATATCAGTAGAAGAGCATAAGTACATATAGGGATTTTTTATTTACAGGTTTTTCAAGGTGTTCTTTTGGGAACTAAATATTACAAATGTCATTTTGTCTTGTTCTAACCACCTCAAGATTATAAATTTACCTTTTGCTATAAGGAAAACATTGTAGAAAAACTTCTGCTGTTAATTTTTAAAAATGGTCTCTAAGCATTTCCACATATCTGAAGGGTTGTGTGCCTGCTGTCAACACAAAAGCCTCATAGAAAGGTGTGATTGTGAGAACACATATGTCTAGTGAATAAGACACTCAAACAGCTTCATCTTCTGTACCTGTCTGCTACCATCAATCAATGTGATGCCATTTTTCAGGAGAAAAATAAATGTTATATGGCCAAGTGTATTAAAAATTGGCTTTTGATATATGACTACATCCACTTATTATCTCCCAGAATAAAAGCAATAACCTAAGCTCTTTCAGTATAGAATTTCAATTGACTCTGGAAGATGAAAATGAGTTCTGCTTCCTCAAAACTACAATTATGATGCTGTATTTTTAAAATGTCTTGATCATGCTGTCAACTGCAGGTCATCTCCAAAAAAGACCTCAGCTTATTTGTTTGGATGCCACATATGAGGGTTTCCATGTCCTTGTTGTTCATCTTTAGATCTCTGATGCCAATAATCAATTCTAGGCCCTGTGATCATAAAGGGAACTAAAACTTTCTAAAAACACTTTTTAGATGACAGCGTCCATAAATTAACCCTATTCAAGAAAGTGTGCTGATTCCAAAAACAAAGGCAGGTCTACTAAAATTCTACCATCTTTTTCTCTTCAATATCTAATCATTGCTGAACCACTTCATTGTCTACTGATGCCAAACAAAAAAGACAAAGCAAAAGCAAAACAAAAACAATAAACATTAAGAGAGATTTGGGAGACGTTAAGCAGGTACTGGCTTCTGGTTCTGTGCTAGACATTATGATAAATATTAACTATTATTTCTTACCACTGGTATTTTTCCTTATGGTGTTGCATCTGTGTTTAGCCAAAGAATGCCAGATGGCAATGAGAAACCAATTGCTCACTATGCAAGAACAATGACATATACATTACATGTACAATAACAAAGCTCCAGTGGTTATCAAGGGAGCCCAAAATACCCACAACCACTTTTGTCAACCTTTATCAATTAATGGAGCACAGACTCCTTAGAATATTCTTTGGCGATTCCTCTCTAAGGAAATCATACACCTTTAATTATGTAAACAGAAATGCAACTTGAATTTTTCTTGCCACCTACCTCCAAGCTTTGAAGAGTATAATTTCTAAAGCTCCTTCTCTGGTCAGCAGCTATTGCTTTCCAACTATGTTGTCTTTCTTCCATAGAGTGGTAGAAGATAATCCTTTCATACCACTTCATGACTATGAAATGTCAGTAGAATAACTACCCAAGGAATTCATGCATGTTATAATTTTTCACTGATTTTCCCACTCATAACTGAATCTGTTTCTTGGAAAGTCTTTTTTTCTGTGGTTCTAAGAGGTGATTTTTATGTTAGCTTGGATATATTCAAACAACATATTTAGAAACTCTGCATTAAAAAGTTGATTTAGAATTAGGTCTGGTGACATACAATAGATTAAGATATTTAAAAGTAATCTAAATGCTTGTAGTATATGGCACATGATGACCCAATAAAGACATATTGGTCAACGACTTTGGTTTTTCCTAAATTGTTCCAAAGAAAAAACATGTATTATTTATATAGATAACTTTTTCTATCATCCATTGTAAACCTGACACCAACAACAACAGGTTCCTGACAATTATTTACAGCACTTGAATGATCAAACAACCTTATTTTGGGCAACAGCCTTTCACATACTTAAATTGAGTTTAAATAATTTTTCAAAGATTTCTGGTCATGGTAGTACTATGAATTTAGGTTTTAAAATCTCTCCATCCAAACCCAAACATATAGCAATGATAAATAAATTATTAGAACCAAAATGAAAAGCTATAGGTGTATCTTTAAGCTAATATCTCTTTGAACCAGAAACAGAACAAACACAAGCTGCAGGGAGAATGAAGCCATGGTCTTGCTGGACCCTAGGTCTAAAAGAGCCTGGGAGGTGGTTTCCTACAAGGTAACAAGGACAAAAAGCACCATATACAGGTTGGGGAACTGGATCCAAGTTCATGACAGGAAATCTGGGGCTGCTGTAGGACTTTGCTACCCTTGACAAGAGATCAGAGAATGCTGCGACTGTTGCCTGGGGCCGTGGCTTCTGAAAGCTGCTGGAGAAAGAAGCAGCATCTAAGCAAGCAGCACCTGGGCCAAACCACCTGCTGATTCAGTGACTAAATCTGCAACTTCCCCAGTGAAACCATGGGACAGAGGCCACCAGCAGGCATAAAAGGGGATGGAGAGGGATGGAATGGTAAGTAGTTTCCACCAATTATGAGCCCAAAAGTGAACTTTCCAATCACATACAGAAAATGTAACATTAAGGAAGAGGAGGAACAAAATCGATAAAAAGGAGTCGTATTCACTTTTGCCAAAAATGAAAGTAATATAGAATCTTAAAATGGCTTAAACGTATGTTAATCATCACACAGGTAAAGGAAGGAAAATAACCATAAAAATGAATTATAAAATACTGGTAGATAGCTATAAATTAAGGTAAAAAGTAACAAGTTAGAAATCCTTGAAATAAAAAAGATAGCTTTTGGATGGAAGAGCTCAATAGATAGGAATTTTAGACTGGACCTACTCACTGAAAAAATATGATAGTACTTAAAATTCAGCCAAAATGAAGCACAGGGAGATAACAAGAAAAACAAGGAAACTGGAAAAATGTTGGTTAGATGGAAAGGCTCCAGTATAGTTCTAATAAAAGTCCCAGAAGTAGAAAATAATGGAAAGTGTGAAGAAACTGTCAAAAAGATAATGGCTGAAGATTTCCAGAACTGGAAGAAAAAAAAAAATTCTCAGGCAGAAATAATACATGAAGAGAAGGGTAGAATGAATAAAATCTAAACAAAGACACATCCAAATGAAATTTCAGAACATCAGGCATCAAGAGACCATCTTCAAAGCTATCAGAGAGAAAAGGCAGGTGCCCTATAGAAGGTCAACAACTAGACTGACAGCAGACTTCTCATCAGCCAAAATATACTTCAAAAGTACTTTGAAGTCAAGTTTTGTTTATTTTTTATTATTAGTGACTTCATTTTTTTACAACAGTTTAGGTTTCCAACACAATTGAGAAGGAAGTACAAAGATACCCCTGCCCACACACATACATAGTCTCCACCATTATTGACATCATTCACCAGAAAGGTACATTTTTTATCAAGGATGAACTTACAGTGACACTTTATAATCACCCAATGCCCATAGTTTATCTTAGGGTTTGCTCTTGTTGGCTTCTTTTACTTAGTGGTATTCATTTAAGGTTCTTCCATATCTTTTCATGGCCTGACAGTTCATTTCTTTTTAGCTCTGAATAATATTTCATTGTCTGGATGTACCACAGTTTATTCATCCATTCACCTGCTGAAGGACATTTTGGTTGTTTCCAAGTTTTGGTAATTATGAATGAAACTGCTATAAACATCCAGGTGCAGGTTTTTGTGTGGGCATAAGTTTTTAATTCCTTTGGGCAAATATCAAGGAACATGATTGCTGGATCGTATGGTAAGAGTATATTTAATTTTGTAAGAAACTTTCACAGTCTTTCAAAGTTGGCTGTACCATTTTGCATTCCCATTAATGTACGAGAGTTTCTGTTGCCCCACATTCCCCACCAGCTTTTGGTATTGTCAATGTTTAGGATTTAGTTTATTCTAATAGGTGCACAGGGGTATCTCATTGTTGTTTTGATTTGCATTTCCTTGATTACATATGATGTGGAGCGTCTTTTCGTATACTTATTTGTCAGTTGTGTATATTCTTTGGTGAGCCATTTGTTAAGGTCTTTGGCCATTTATTAAATGGGTTTTTTTGATTTCTTACTGAGTTTTAAGAGTTCTTTGTATATTTTGGATAACAATATTTTATCAGATGTCTTTTGCCAACATTTTCTCCCAGTCTGTGGCTTGTCTGTTCATTCTGCTAACATTGTCTTTCACAGTAGGTGAGGAAGCATGCTATAGTGCTAGGATTAGGTCTCAGCGTTTTAGTGAGCCTATGCTCCCGGGATGTAAACTTCACAGTTGTTTCTTAGTTTTTTTCTTTCTCCCTCTAGGTGGGACGGGATGTCTGGAGTGGGCTGGAGTAGGGTCTTTCCCCTCCCCAAGTCACTTAGGCTCTGGTAAATACTCCAGCAGGTTAAGTTCTAGTTAACTAGTTTCCCCTGAGAGCAGGCTTTGTTAAGAACAACAGAATGCTCTGGCATGTTTCAAAATGGTTCCTTTTCCCCTCACCTTCCAGAGTGGGAGGCGATTTTTCTCTGATATTTCCTGTGGGAATCAGGTCAAGCGTCTGGAAGTAAATTTCACAATTTTGTGGCAGTCTCTCTATGACTGGGTCCCCCAGCAATTTTTAACTCTCAGACTTGTCCACACTAAGCTTCCAGCAGTTCATCAATGACAGTTCGGGTTTTCCTGTCCCAGAAGGTTTTTGCTCCCGTCTCTGCTCTGGTAAACCATGACTCTGTGCTGCCTTCTGACTCTCTAATCTTGGGGGCAGTGGTTTGCCTTGTGTCCTCCCTTGTCTTATGGATCCAAGAAGAATTTATTTTTCAGTCTGTTCAGATTTTACTTGTTAGGCCAGAGTGGCAATTTCCAAGCTCCTTATAAGTGCGCTGGAAACCAAAAGTCTGAAGTCAATTTTTTGTCCCAAGAAGACTGGGCAAAAGTAGTGGCATCTTGGTGCAAAATCAAATAAGCCAGGCACAAAGGGTGGCAACTGAAAGGAGGGAAGGTTTGAGGTAGTCAGTGATTCTGGAATCATTTCTGAACTGAAGGGCAGGTAGTTAAGGCAGATTTAATTCAGTTCCTGCTGCTATGCATATTGGTGCTCCGTAAGTGACTCCAGGCAAATTCCAGAAGCTCACTTACAGAGCAACATTTCCCCAGCCTATCCCATGGAACATGATGAATGAATAAAAATCTCTGTTAAATGAACAAAAAGGTTCCACTGTCAGATATGATTAGAAACTGCTGGGTGAAACAAAATTAGGTTTCTTCACAAAAGAATTTACCAGAAACTTTGCTATATCAATATGCCCTATGAATCTGTAAAACGGGTGTTTAGAATGCAGGGTGTTTAGATTTTCAAACTTCTTTGAATTTAGTTTGCTATTTCCTTAGAAGAGCTAACGAGATAATCCACCACACATGCTTTGGAAGAAAAGCTTCTTTAGATTTATCTAGTCTTAACATTTTCACGGTATTGTCTGACAAGTCTCTGGAGACACAAAGTAAAGTAAGCAAAAAAGCATTCTCCAGTCACTATAAAACTCACCACAAACTGCCCACCCCTGATGATTAAAGACCATGTCAGTTAAGGTGGAGTCTTACATATGCCAGATTGCCCTGTGGTTCAATCATACTTTTGTCCATTTTGCCTTCCGGTCCTCTCTGCTTTCACTGATTCAGGGTGGAGTAGTTTTTGCAGCTACAAAGGTCACTTGTTAAAGGCCTGGTCCTTTTTTACCTGTTTTATTGGTTCAGGAACCTGCTAAGAGTGTGACTTAAAGCAATCCCAGAATCATGTGTTAAGCTACACATAACTGGCTTGTTTAATAACACTTTGTACCACTACTGCGTATAGGCCACAAATGATGGAGAATTCATCTGGTCTTCTTGTTCGGGGCCTAAGAGGTGCTTCCCTTGAATAAACAACTAAATGCCTCATGGAAATGAGCAAAATTTTGATTTGTTATCATCTTAATGACAAATGGTATTTTATACAATGGCAAGACGTTTGATACCCAGAGAAAAATATGCTTGGTTGGGGTAGCATTCTATTCGATGGATCACTCCTATGATCTACCCATTCTGGCCTCTAGAATAACAACTGCGAAAGTCAGGTGGATAAACCAGTTTAAACATCCTCATATTATTAAAACCACAATAAAGAGTAAAAACTAAGTCCACCTTTTCATGTAAATAACAATGATAACACCTAGCACTTATATAGTGCTCACCATGGCCTAGATGTCTCAGCACTTTGACACCTGAACACATTTAATCTCTCTAAAAACTCCATGAGACAGAGAAGGTGACCTTAATGTCTGGAAACACTTACAACAGACATTATAAATGACTTACAGATATCACATTAGAGCATATGATATGTTTTATGTGCTGTGCAAAGTTGTGATGAATGTGGTACATTAATTCATTTCCATCAGTACTTGCTCGTGCATCTGTGATGTGTTGCCTCACACAATCTCTGCTTTTTCACTGAATAAACATGTAAAGTAAATCAGAGAGGTTGAAAATATATTAAAAAAAAATAACATAATAACATCTATGCTACTGGATCTTATAGCTGCTGTGTACTATTATCTCCATTTTAAAGATGAGAAGGCTCAGAGAAGTTAAGCCATTTGCCCAAGGTCACAGAGCTAGAAGTGGTGGAGAAATAATTTAAATCAAGGCCATCTGACTTGAGAGTCCATGCCCTTATTGGGACCATAAATAAATAAAACAACCTATAAGTAGTATATAGTAGGGTTTGGAAATGAATTTGCATTCTCTTTGCTGGCCCAGTGCAAATTTCTTGTCTTTTATTTTCCAAATTATTTATTTATTTGTGTCCCATTCTGTTCTATAGCAAGGAAGTCATTTGTCTATATCAAGGCTTTTATTTCTTACAATTGTAAAATATTCTCAGACTTTCTCAGTTCCAGTCCTAAGGATGTTTGTAGTGCAAAATAACTGCTACAAATTACTCAGGAGCAAGAGTACTGGCCTCTCCTGCTACTTAGCAAGCTGCTACAGTAGTATTCATTTTGTGTGGAAAGAATAACTTCCAATGGGGTCCACATTTAGCAAGAACTGAGTCTGTGTGGGTTTAATTATACTTTCTGTTAGACTCAATTAAATGGCCACCAAGTTTCTGATATCTTAGGTCTTAGGCTGACTATTAATTTCATGACTGCTGCCATGAAGGTCGGTCTCCATGTCATTATATTAATGGATATATACATACACATCTATGGAAAGAATTGCAAACAGAACAGGTTTCTGGTTTCCTTTCACATGTTAACATGACTTCCCAACTCCATTTTTTTTTCTAAAGTGGTAAATCCCTGAATGATCTCCCCCTTAAGAATGATGCCTCAGACCAAAAATGAATGTTAATGGCCCATAGCCTTCAGGGTGAAAAGTCAATTTATTAGGAATCTGCTGTTTAATATAGGATTTGTTATAGGTCCATGTACAATCAGGTGACTATTATAACCAGCCATTAAATTATTAATGGTGGACAGTTTCCACAGAAAGTGTCATAAAGTATGCAAAGTATAAAGGGACTATGAACTGATACAAGGGAGGAAGGAAGGAAGGAGAGAAGGAAGGGAGGGAGAAAGGAAGGGGAATGAAGAGAGAAAGATTGAGGATTTAGAGAGGAATTGATGAATGTCCATCTATGAACTAAGGGTTGTGAGGACAAAGGGAGTACTGGCCTCAACAGGGCACATATAGTTAGAGAAGCGAAAATTGGGGGTATTGTTTTGAATCCATCTACATTTTTTATTGGTTTATGAAATTCAATATCTGTGTCCAGAGAAAATTTACTACTTTGAATAAGACAGAATGATGGGGCTGGATCATCTCTGACAGTGACTTGACAGACACATTCTTAATTATCAGGAATGAGATTTCTGGAACAGAAGGCAAGGGAGTGGGTGTCCTCCAAGGAAGGTTACTATTCATGCTCAGATAACCTGTTCCAATACCCTATTCTTGGATAACAAAGAATCTTAATAGAATTGAACCTATAATATTTAATGCTCTTTTAACTCACATATTTGAAACTTTTGAGTTTAGTGACTGAAAATTTGGAAGCTAATACATTTCTCTATATCTAGAGGAAATAAATTCTATTAGGGGATAGCCACACAAAGCTATGCCATGTGTTTCTGAATTTAAAAGCCCTGAGTCTAAGGAATCGGTCAAATGTCTAAAAAAATCTTACATGGAAAGTTTTACTCTGCGGCTTGGAAATAATCAACTATGTCTCAGCTATTAAAGTAGCAACTTTAACCCATTTGCTTTTTTTCATTAAGGTGAAAGACTCATAAGAAAAGATCCTAAGGAAAAGCAGAAGAATGGAATATTAGAATGGCAAGCAGCAGTATAATATTTTAAGAAACGAGCATATTGCCTCTCAGCATTTGTTGTGCTATAATGATGTGGCTAATTCGAAGATGGAAAATAATTTAAACCAGAAATCATAGCAGTAGTATAGTAACTGCTTCTCTGGTTTTTTCATTGTTATTTTTGTTGCTTTTAATTTGCTTCTGTGCCCCATATGTTCTATGATGTTACATATAACTTGTAATTTTTAATGTATAGGCATTTAGAATTGGACTTTGACTTATTTGATCAGACAGTATATATGTACATATAGCTGATTCACCTTGTTGTATAGCCAAAACTAACACAACATTGTAAAGCATTTATACTCCAATAAAAATGTAAAAAACAAAAAGGACAATACATAAAAGGAAAAACTAAAAAAAAAAACTACTTGAGAGGATATATTTCTCTTAGCTTGCGTGAAATAATTAGGTTTTACTTGTGTGATGTTATAGAACTCATTTAAGATCTTCCTACTGACTGACTTGCTTTCTTTGGTTTATTCAGAAAATCAGAACAGAGCGCTAACTGACACTTCAAAATCCTTAGCTTGATACTGATGATACCCAATCAACATTAGGTCATCTGTACTTTCTGAGAACACTGTAGATACTACACCAGTAAAAAAAAAATTTCTTTGATTCTCTCAAACTCTGAATCCCACTAAAAGTAATGGTTTGTGGTAAACTGTCCTCACTCTTTTCCTTAATCCTATGACAAATGGGACAAGTACATTAAGAGATACAAAACTATTACTGTGCACTCTTGGCCATATCACAGTTTCCATTTTAGGAATGTAGATCACGAAGATGTGTCTACTTTATTCACACTGTGGCTTGACTAGCACCGTATGCTTGAGATTCTTAATACATGCTACTTGATGACTGATTTATACACTCCATTTACAAGGTGTTAATGTAAAAAATGGCCAAATTCAATCTCATGTCTCCAAATTAAAATAGTTTTTACATTTTTCCAGTAATATCTTTTATAAACAACACTAAATATTACTTCAAATTCATCAACAGCTCTTTATGATTAGTTGAAATTCTACGGCAACAGAATGTACATGAAATGTACAAATAAATACGTTCTCTACTAGACAAATAATACACAGATGGCTTTAAGTTTTTACTGTGGATTTATGGCCTGTGTATTTTGTAGTATTATTTGTTGCAACTAGTCTGGAGAGTTATTCTGAGATATTGAATATGGAAAATAAAATTTAACAGAACTTCAGAAAGTAAAAGGAGAAGTAGAAACACTATGTTTCATCAATGCAGCAAAACTGTTACTTTTTTCTAACACATATGTCCAGTGTTCATTGCATGCACTAGAAATTAACATATTTTGGGGTAACAAAAAATGGAGAAGCCCCATTACAAGTATTTACTATATTAACAATTATTTGAGAGTGAACCTTTTATAAGACAAATTCAAGTGATTTTCCAGGGTTGGAAACATGGGAGACTGAAAATAATGTGAGCTTTTGAATCTATCATGCTTATAAACCTGTCTCTATCGCTGTGATTCAGATTTGTCATCTGTAAAGTGGAGGAAATATCACCTACCTCAAAGGCTTAAAAGATAGTGAAATGAGATAAATTATTACACATGAATAGTGAGATTTCAATAGATTACATGAGATATCCATAGGTCCTCAGTAATGATAGTTCTTATTATCATTTTTATTATGTCAGTTTTCCTCCTTCTAGGTGTGTGAACCAGCAAGACAAAGGCATGGGAAACAGAAAATGTAAGAAGTTAAATGCCAGGGTAAGAAATTTGGAATTTTATTCAATAGTTAATAAGAGACCATTAAAAATGTTTCAAGAAGAAAAATTAACCTTATTTGGACTCTGCTTTACAATAGTAGTGCTCAGATTTTAGGGTGCATGAGAACCCTGGGGGTGATTATTAAAAATGCAGATTTGAGGACTTCACCCTGAGAAGTTATGACCAATTAGGTCTGATATGGGATCCAGCTGATTCTGTTACAGAAAGTCCTGGAGTCACGTTTCATGAAAAATGCCATTTTAAAGAAATTAATCCAAATGCAATACGACGGGTGTCTTGGAAGGGGAGAAACTGGACACAAAGAGGTCACTTAGACGCTTACTACTCAAAGTGGGGCTGGCCAGCTCACAGCACTGAGAAAACCCTGATACTCAGTGGAAATGGGGAACCCTGGGCCAGATGCAAAACCAATGAATCAGAATTCTCATTTTTAAAGCTTTATTGAGGTAAAATTGACAAAGAAAAATTCTATATATTTAAAGTGTACCTACAACATAATGTTTTGAGATATATATATATCATTATATATAGTGATTCACCACAATCCAGCTAGTTACATCCATCACTTCACATAGTTGCCATTTTCTTTTCTCCTTTTCCTTCTTCTCCTTCGTCTTGTTTTCTGTTGTGAAAACACTTTAGATCTATCCTGTCAGCAAATTTCAAGTATACAATACAGTATTGTTTAGTCACATTGCACGTTAATAAGATTCATGGGTAATTCATCGACATATTAAAATATGAGATGACTGGCCTATAATGCTGACAGTACAGATGGAGGCCCATCAAAGCCTGAAATTGGGCAGTGACAGAGGGAGAAGAAATGAAGAATTAAATAAGAGGGGATGCACTAGTTAACCTTATAAATTGTGGACCTAAAAATTCAGGCCCGAGGGGCCCTCCCTCTCCATAACTCTGGTGGGTCAGTCTCTGCTCCTAGTAGAGAACTCACTGGATTTGTAAGAAGGAATAAATGCTCACCTTGGACCGCCCTCTGTTGCTCCTGCCCACAGCAGATGTGGAGATGGGTTCTTTCTTTCTCAGCCTTAAGAACAAATTTCGGAACAGCTGCAAAGCTGGCTGAGATATTTTCAAATAACCATCTGACCTCACTTCCCACCCTGGTGTGGCATAAACGTGGAGATGACAGAAGAGGGGTGATTAGCAGATTCAATTTGGGAACTCGGGACTGGAGATTGGAGGGTAAATGAGAATTTAGTAAAATGCAGGGATGAGATGTTGGACCCTTTAAAAAAATGCCTTCTCAACACAATAGCTTCCCAGAAGGTGACAAAGGTATTCACATCTCTTCCTTTGACCCTTGAGTGATTCTCATTTTCCTAATTGAAGAAAGTTGCCTAAGTGCTGGAGGTGCCAGGATATTGTTTCTATGATAATGAAATAGATTACTGCCCACTGAGTTGCGCCCAGAAATTTGTAGCTGCACAGCTCTCCTAATGTGACAGAGGGAAAAGCACATTGTAATTTTGATGTACAGTCGTTTCATGAACATAGCATTAGTGCAGAACTTCAGGGGTGCCTGTATAAGCCAGAGAGTGAGGCTGAATTAAGTATGGAGTGATTCTTGAGCTAGCAGAGGTGTTCTATTAGCTGAATGGCAGAGCATGCAATTTAGAAGCTGTAGGCTCTGAGTTTTCTCTCAGCAACACTGTCTAAACATAATTAATCAGTTGCTTCTCACAGTAAGTGACACTAATTACTTGCACTCTAATTGCTATGTACGGAGTAATGTTACCCCGTTCTAAGTGCTCTGTAGAGTAGCGAATGAGATCTTTAATACGTTATCATGGATTTCATGTAATTACAATTCTTTCCAATGGAGTAAAAGGAAAATATTGTAGGCTACTTCATCAGGCATCAATAAATAACTTCTATTACCACTATTAAGAAATAGTGATTGAACCTCTTCCTTATTATTAGCGTGTATGTGATTAGAACTGTGTGTAGTTGTAAGTGCCAGCCCTTGGAACTGAAAATTTGCCCTTTGCTAGCTATATTCTTGCTAGATGATCTTCTCTTCCAAAGAAAATGATTCTAATTTATCCTAAATTTTATTAATTTCCTAAAATCAGAGACATTGAATTGACTAGATAAACAGAGAAAAAGGAAATATTAACTTCTAATCTGATTTCATCTTTAGGTTCTGTATCTTTATCTGGTTTTATTCTTTATCCTTTACACTATATTTTCCTCCCTTGTACAAGATTGACTTGTTCTTTTATAGATTTTAGTGCTTAAGTATTTGAATTAGCTAAACAGTACTTGAGCTTCTTTCTAAAACTCCTTACAAGCATTTTCGGTTCTAGAAAATTGTTCTCTAAAAACAATTTTAAATTATAGCTGAAAAGGAAAATATTCTTGAAAGGACAACTCTAAGTTTCTTGACAAAGACAAGTTTCTTGAAAGGGAAGATTCCTTGAGTTTAAATCTTATAAGGTAAAGAACATGATGTGTGCTCTGAAGAAAGAAATGTGATGCAGTAAAGGAAAGGAAAATAACAAAGGAAAATAGGCCTCTCTTTATAATGTGGTAAGTATTAGAATGAAAGTAGGATTCAAAATTGTATGCCTTATACAACTTATTGTTTCTTCTCTTCTGACCGCCTTCTGTAGATTTTAATTATTCTGGTTTTGTATGGATTTAATTTTCTCATTCTTTTGAATAATTATTTTTCATTATACGATTTATGTTGAAGAATTCCTTAGTTATTTCTCGGGGGAGTATAATTGTCTTTCTAGTGTGGTTTTTTTGATTCTGGTGTTTAGCAGCTTTTTCTTTAAGGAAACTCTAGCTCTTCCTGTATTTGCTAAGTCATTCTATAGGTTTGAGAACTTTTCTTCAACTCCTAAGTTTATGCTATGTATAAACTTTAGATTGCCTCCAAAGAAAAAAATATGACTAGTGAAGTACTTGGTATAGGGGCTAATTTAAGGATATTTCCCTATAAGGACATCCTGTGGTTTATAAAATTTGTTTATTAGGAATATTTATTTCTCTCTTTGTTAGAAATATAAATGACTGAAGAAACTTGCAAACTGAATTTTATTTTCTAAAATGTTTTTAGCTTTTGAAAGAGGAAAAACTTGTTGAAATTATAGGCAGAAAAGAAAAAGTTTCCATCTTCTCCTATTCCTATCATTAATGTATATATTTAAACAAAACTTAATTTTAATTATTTCCTTTTCTACTATGTAATGCTGTTTCTAGATATGCCCCATGCTTTTTTTAACTTCAAAAACCTGCTTCCAGCTCTTCATATTTCGATTATTAATTGAATATATTTACACCAAAGTTAATTTTGTGTCCTTTCTTAATCACTATCTGTATTGCATGTGCTCCTTCTAACTGCTTTACCTAAAATGGCTTCTTTTCTCACCACCCTTCTAAACTGCCCCCATCCTGCATCACTTCGTTACTCTTCATGGTACTATTACAATGGAAATAGTGTGGTTTTTTTAAAAAGACAACATCAACAATATAACTGACGCCTAGGAGGAAGAGATATCTGGCCTGAAGTCTTCACTGCATCAATGCATGTCACTTTCAGTTTCTTCATCTGAAACATGGACATAAAACCTGAGTGACGTGGATAATTTCCTAACACAAAAATTTACCAAAACTGACTCAAGTAGAGAGAAAATTGAAACAGTCATTTGAATAGGAAAAAAAGTTTTTATGGAGCAACCCATATAAAGTTTTAGAGGATAATTTGATGAAACCTTTAAAAAACAGATTTTTCAATGCTATTCTAACTATTCCAGAACATAAAAAAGAAAGAAAATGTCCCCAAGTTGGATAAAGACTGAATAAAATAGGATATATAATTATCACATTAAGTTTAAGAAGACATCCATTACCTCACGTAGTCATCACTTTTGTGTGTGTGTGTGGTGAGAACACTAAGGGTCTTCTCTCTTCACAAATTTCAAGTATAGAACATAGTATTACTAATTATAGTCATCATATTTTACATTTGATCCCCAAAACTGATTCATCTTATGACTGAAAGTTTGTATGCTTTGATGAAGGTCTCCCCATTTCCCCCACCCCTCAGTCTCTGGCAGCCATCATTCTACTCTCTGTTTCTATGAATTTGACTTTTTTTTAAAAAAAGATTCCATGTATGAGTGAGATCATATGTATTTGTCTTTGTCTGACTTATTTCACTTAATATAATGTCTTTCATATTCTTCCATGTTGTTGTAAATATCAAGATTTCCTTCTTTTTATGGCTGAATAACATTTCCTTGTATATATAGATATACATACCACATTTTTTTCATCCATTTATCTATCAACAGACCTCTTGTCTTTTTGATAATAGCCATCCTAACAGGTGTAAGGTGATATTTCACTGTGGCTATGATTTGCATTTCCCTGATGATTAGTGATGTTAAGCACATTTTCATGTGCCTATTGGTCATTTGTATGTCTCCATTAGAAAATGTCTATTCAGGTTATTTGCCCACTTTTAAATAAGATTTTGTTGTTGTTGTTGAGTTGTATGAGTTTCTTATATATTTTAGATATTAATCCCTTATCAGATACAGGGTTTGGAAATATTTTCTCCCATTCCATAGGTTGCCTGTTCATTTTGTTGATTGTTTTCTTTGCCATGCAGAAGCTTTTTAGTTTGATGTAGTCCCATTTATTTATTCTTGCTTTTGTTGTGTGTGTATTTAATGTCATATCCAAAAAGAGTATTGCCAAGACCAGTATCAAGGAGATTTTCCCCTATGTTTTATTCTAGGAGTTTCACAGTTTCAGATCTTACATTTAAGTCCTTACTCCATTTCAAGTTAATTTGTATGTGGTATAAAATAGGAGTTCAGTCTCACTCCTTTCAACAGCACATTAAAAGATTATACATCATGATCAAGTTGGATTTATCCCTGGGTTACAAGATGGTTCAACATATGAAATCAATCAATGTGATACACCACATTAACAGAATAAAGGATTCAAAATCTCTCAATACATGCAGTGAAAGCATTTGACAAAACTTAATATTCTTGCACAATAAAAACTCTCAACAAATTACATATAGAAAAATGTACCTCAACATAATAAAGGTCACACATGACAAGCCCACAGCTAACATAATACTCAATGGTAAAAAGCTTAAAGCTTTCCTCTAAGATTAGGACCAAGGCAAGGATGTCCATTCTAGCCACTTCTATTCATCATAGAACTAGAAGCCAGAGCAATTGGGTAAGAAAAATAACTAAAAGGCATACAAATTGGCAAGGCAGAAGTAAAATTGTCTCTGCAGATGGCATGATCTTATATATAGAAAACCCTAAAGACTCCACCAAAAAAATGTTGGAATTAATCAATTTAGTAAACTTGCAGGACAAAAATCAGCATACAAATATTAGTTATGGTCCTTTGCACTACCAACGAACTATCAGAAAGGGAAATTAAGGACTTCCCTGGTAGCGCAGTGGTTAAGAATCCACCTGCCAGTGCAGGGGACATGGGTTCAATCTCTGGTCTGGGAGGATCCCACATGCCGCAGAACAACTAAGTTGTGTGCCACAACTACTAAGCCTGCATTCTAGAGCACGCGAGCCACAACTACTGAGCCCGCGTGCCACAACTACTGAAGCCTGCATGCCTAGAGCCCGTGCTCCGCAACAAGAGAAGCCACCGCAATGAGAAGCCTGCATACCACAATAAAGAGTAGCCCCCGCTGGCCGCAACTAGAGAAAGCCCGTGTGCAGAAATGAAAACCCAATGCAGCCAAAAATAAAATAAATAAAATAAATTAATTAATTAAAAAGAAAAGAAAGGGAAGTTAAGAAAGCAATCCTACTTACAATAGTATCAAAATAATAAAATACCTAGAAAGTAAAAGACCAGTACACTGAAAACTATAAAATGCCAATGAAAGAAACTGAAGAAGACACAAATAAATGGAAAGATATCCTGTGTTCATAAACTGGAAGAATTAATATTGTTAAAATGTCTATATTTCCCAAAGAAATGTATCCTTATGAAACCCCTATGAAAACTTCAATGGCATTTTTCACAGAAATAGTAAAAACAATCCTAAAATTTATATAAAATCGCAAAAGACCCTGAATAGCCAAAGCAATCTTGAGAAAAAGACAAAGCTGAGAACATCATACGTCCTGATTTCAGACTATATTACAAAGCTATAGTAATCAAAACAGTATGGCACTGGCATTAAGAAAAGACACATGGACCAATGAAACAGAATCCAGAGCCAGAAATAAATACACACATATACAGTCAGCTAATCTTTCATATGGGTGTGAATAACATATAATGGGGAAATGATAATCTCTACAATAAATGGTATTAAGAAAACTGAGTATCACATGCAAAGTAATTATTGATTTATTTTGTTTCTTTGTTTATTTGGAATGGTACAATCTGATTCCAAAGATTTGAAAAGGTAAACAAATAGCCAGAAAACATCTTTTTAAAAAAGCAATCTAAGAATTCCTTTATAACCCTGTAATGGAGATAGCCTTTCTACCTTCTGAATCAAAATCCAGATGTCATAAAAGAAAAAAATTGACAATTCAAATACATAAAAATAAAAATGCATGGGGCAAAATAAACACCAGAGCAAATGATAAGCTCCGAAATAATAGTTGCAACCCATATTACTGGAAAAAAAGCTAATTTTCATATTTCAAGCACTCTAAAAATCCATAAGAAAAAATACTGATTCTTGTCCCAAAAGGACAAAAAATTTGAACAGACATCTAAACAAATGGCTTTTAAACTTATAAAAAGAGACTCAACCTCACTCATGGTAAAAGACATGGAAAATTAAAATTGTAATGGAATATATATTTTTAAAAAATTTCACATAAATAAAAATCCAAAAGTAGACCATACATTCTGTTGGTGAGATTGTGGGAAATAGGTATTCTGCTACATTTGATGAGAGTTTACATTAGTTCAACCCCATGAAGGACAGTTTGACAATATTAATAGACATTACAAATACATATATTTTTAGCTCCAAATTCTACTTTGAATATTTGGGCTACTGATGTACTTAAATAACTACCAAATAAAGCATATGCAAGATTATTCATTGCAATACAGCTAAGACTGGAATCCATCTAAATGTCCCTATGTAGGTGACTAGTGAGATGGTACACCCATTCTAATAGGTAAAAAGGAGCCATACAAAGAATATAGGAATTCTCTATAATTTGATATAAGAAGTATCTAATTTACCTTTTTAAGTTAAAAAAAGCAAAATGTAAATACTGTATGAAGTATGCTATCTTTTGGATACAATAATAATAAATATTTATATTTATTGTGTAATAAAACCCTGTATATACATAGAAGAAACTAAATAACAAGGGTTACTTTGTTGAGGGTGACAGTGGGAATGTACAGCAGGGTATGAACTAAGCAGAACTGTAAGCCTCAGACGGGAGTGAGAATTTTTACTCTAGACTTTTTAGTATGTTTTTAGTTTTAAAACACGTGACTGTATTAACTATTCAAAATTAGTTGAAAATTTAATTAACATTATAAAATATTTACCATAAGGAAAAAATGTTTTAACTCAGTTGTGCAAAATAATAATAGCAAGACACTTTGAATGAGTCAAAGTGATTATATCAAGGAGCTTGCCTGTGACTTTGTAAATGCTAGAATCCCCTTGGCCATGGTTTTCCCCATTTTCATCCAGTGGCTGTTGGAGCCCAGAATGGAGATGAAGTTTGTATGCAGAGCCAGGCCAGGCTACATTGAGAAAGAATTGTCATGGGGCTGGAATATCTGCAAGAAAAGAGTAAAAGTGTCTCCCCACTCAGAAAGAGCAAGGAGAGCTGTTTAATGTGTTTGTTTTGTTTTGTTTTGTTTCACTGAACTATGAGATACCTCCTGGGAACTTCTTCTACATTGGTTCCTTTAGGGTAGGACTAGATAAAACGGATTTGCTTACAATTACGGTGACCTCTGTTTTTAGTGTCATGCTCACATCACATGGCCTAGTTAAATCTGGATTATCAGCTATTGGCATAATGTGTGGCAGCAAAGAGGAGAGAACAGATTAAGCCATCAAGGTCTGAGGACCAGAAAAAGTCCAAGGTTCAGAGGCTGAAGCTGCTCAGAGAGGTTTTTGTTTTCTTTACACGATGAAGATCTATTTACCAAGAAGGCACAGATGATTCAAGTGAGACAATCTGTTTAGTTCTATTTGACTTTGTAGGCAAGGGAGGGAAGCAGGTGTGGGGTGGGGGAAGTCCTTGTTTTTCTCTCTTTTTCCTTGAAATGCTCATTTGCTCCCTTCCATTAAATTTGTATCCAGATCCTGGTCTTATATCTTTCCTTGAAAGTCTTCTCATCTCTTATTTATCTTTTTTCCAACTACTTGATTTGGACCTGGTCTTCTACGGAGGATGTGTGGGAGTCATCAAATTTTCTAGGTATGCTTCTCCAAAGGACAGCAATGTTATCATCACCAGTCTCATAAGTGAAGAATAATAATTTATATGTACACAAGCATCTTCGGTGCATGTTATTGGCTCTTGATAAAAGGCAAATAGTAATGATAAACCTTGAAATATGCTTTTCGAAGATACCAGACAGCAAACTGCATGAGCCATTTTGAAAACAGATTCAAAGGGAGATGTCTTGAACTTTCATTTCCCGTCTGCTGGGTTTCTTTGAAGTGAGAGTTAACCCTGACATGAAACAGCTCCAGAAACTGAGCCATGCCCAGTTGTTTTTGGCCTGATAATTCCACCCCTACTGATGATTCCCACACGCAACTGGGTGCCTTTGATGACTCACTCTTCTCCTCTTGGACATAGGCCTCCAGACTTTTATGCACTTCCTATACAGCCTCCTTGGAAGAAAAAAGGAATAGCTTAACTTAACAAATAAAATCAAATGAATTATCTGCTCCCTCTCTAACCCAAGCCCTTTCTTACAGAACATTCCCTCCTTTCTTTGTTCTTGTTTGTAGTAGAGCTCTTCTAATTCAGAATCTGCTATTCAATTAAAAGAGAGACTTCATCTCCTGGGTGGCAGAAAGCAGAAGGAAGATGTTGTATAAATAACCCAGGAAGAGTGATTCAAAGCTGTTTTTTTATTTTTTTGAGGACAAAATAAGAAAAAAAAATATTTTGTTTGTAAAAACTATGGAATTTGGTGAAATGTCTTTAGGACTAAAACCTATTCTTATGCAACCTTGTTGAGGGCTGAGGTCCTGAGGTAGAATGCTGATTTGAGGAGAATCCCCAAACTGCCTCTTTTTTCTTTTTTTTGCCCACAAACACTATTCTATAAAAATTCTGCTTACCTCCTGCTTGGAAAAGACTAATCCTCAAAAAGCAAAACATGTTTCTATAGGGGACTCTGTTCTGAAAATTATTTTAAATCAGGGTCAAAGTGATTTCCTATAGGAGAACTAAATGACTCCCTTTCGAAATCAATTTTTATTTTCTCTATTATTAAAGAGTGAATTTTTATTACAAAAAAAATCAATGAATGTGAAGTTTGTATATTGAAGTTATATTTCAATCATGCACACCAGGAGCTCCATCTTCTCATTTCAGTCTCAAACGCATAAAATGGATATATTATTTTTAAAATATGCTTATTTTTCTCTTTTTTTAATATCCACGCTGACTTTATGGAGCTTTTATACATGTGCTTTATTTTATTTGGTAATAGGCAAAGAAAAAATACTTTTTTTAAGTGAAGAAATTCAGTTTCTCAAGATACAGGTTCTATATAGTCAAATATAGTCTAAAAGTCCTATAAAAATCTCTACAAATGTTCCAGTTCTGTATTGTTTTATGTCTTTGGCCACTGAGACTGAATAAATATTTAAAAGATTCTTCTCTTGGGAATTCTCTGGAGTCCAGTGGTTAGGACTTAGTGCTCTCACTGCTGGGGCCCCAGGTTCGATCCCAGGTTGGGGAACTAAGATCCTACAAGTTGGGCAGCCAAAAAAAAAATAAAAATAAACAAATAAACAAATAAACAAATAAATAAATAATTCTTCTCTCAAATGAAATACTGGATTTAATGTGGCAGGTTGTTACATAACCATCTATATTAACATACTGTTATATACCTACTAATAAATAGTTATTTGATGCACACAATTGACTTATTCTCTAATCATTTGATGTATTTTGTTTGTTTCCCCAGTAAGATGATAGCCCGCCGGGGTCAAAATGCCATGTCTTATGCTTCTGTCTCTTAGAGAACCTGACATAGCGTTGAAGAGCAGAAATTGAATAAACACAGAATCACGATACCTCTGTTCAACCCCTAATACTGTCCCTTACTACCATTCAGATTCCTTGACTCTAAAATGGAAATGCATATCTACTGCACAGGGTTGATGAGACAGTTGATGTTAAAGGGCTTCATGAACTGTAAAGTTCTAAACAAATGTTTTGTTGACCCCCCAAAGGGTGTGTAGCAGTCAGCTAGATGAAAGCTTCGAAAAAGAGGGGCATCTGGGCAGCAAGCGAAAGAGAAGGAAGTGACCAACCTCAGCTCTCAGCCCTTAGTGTTTCCCGACCAGTTCTTTCAAAGCTAAGTCCCTGTCTGAGGTTCATGCTGATGCTCTGGCCTCTGCTTGAAATAACATCCCTTTGTCTCCATGGGCTAAATCTATGGGCAGGTTACTGTTGGTCAGTCTCCTCGTCCTAGAATGTTGTCAGACTCAGTGTTTTGCAGGAGTCTGTGTCTCCTTTTGCTTCTTCTTCAGCCTCATGCACAGACGGTGCTGCTGCTCATTTGAATATTTCAGGAGCTATTCCCTCCTTTCCTTACTCACAGTTACCATCTTAGCCCCAAATCTTGGCACTTCATATAGAGAATGGAAGAGATTCCAGAAGAATAGAAATAGGCAAATGTCCTCCCCCCACAAAAGAAGTAGAAAGAGTCATAAACAGATTTTGGTGATGTTAATGTCAACTCTGCTCCCAAAGTTCTAGAATTTAGTATTAAAAAATTAGTGAGTAACCACCTAAAAAGAGAAATGATCTGATGTTCTTCCTAACACTACTGGCTGGCGATGTGTGAGAGGCTGTGCATGAAACCGTATACACATCCCTGTGTCCCCTTCCTTTGAAATAAAAGCTTTTTGCCTTAGTTTCCCAGGCCTCCCTTGAGTCTCAAAAGGCTGACTCAAAAGTTAATGATTGGGAAATGTGAAGATGTAGAAACAAAGGATAGCTGTTGGGCTAGTAACAATTTAGGCTATAAACCCGCCACATAGCAGAAACACCGAACTCACAGTTCCCTGAAAGATATAGATAAAGGCCTGGCACCCATTCATAAGTTGTTTTTACAGGAAGCAGACTCTCTCCAGATGAAAACTGACGACTGCTAGAACATAGACCCTAGACTGGTTGAAACCAGAAGGTTGATGATGCTTGAAACTTCACCTTGATGCCAACCAATCCAAGAATTGTGCAGGAGCTGATCATGCACCCTGCAGCCCCCTCCCTCACCTTGCCTTTAAAAACCCTTCTCTGAAAGCCACTGGGGAGTTTGGGTCTTTTGAGCTTGAGCTGCCATTTCTCCTTGCTTGACTCCCTGCAATAAACGCTGCACTTTCCTTCCCCACAACCTGGTGTCAGTAGATTGGCTTTACTGTGCATGGGCGAAGGGACCCAAGTTTGGTTCGGTAACATAGGGACTTTGTATGTGAACTCAGCATTTGACAGAACTCATTCTCTCAAATCACATGAATTAAATACCTGCTTTGTGTTTTGCAGATATAGAGGTCAATACATTCTTTATGCTTAATAGGCTCACAGTCTAATGAAAAACAGATTCATAACATGTAATATGCTACAGATGAATGTAGCATGATCTGAAGAGTTTCAGGGAGTGATATTTCAGGGAGGGGTGTGTGATATTGTAGGCACCCAGGAGAGAAGTTTACACTGCTAGGACCAGGGATCAGGGAAGATTTTCAGGTAGAGGGGATGCCAAAAGAAAGGTAAGAATTTGTCAGAAGAATGGATGTGGATGAAGAGAGGGTATTCCAGCCAGAGAGGGGAGCATAACCAAAGGCAAGGAGGCACATTCTGGCGTGGGCATACAAACTATAAGCAATTCAGTGTTCCTGGAGTCCACAGTTCCCAGCAAGGGAACACACCTGCTGGGGCGGGCAGGAAAGGGCTTACTTCTTTCATGATATTCTGAAGTCAAAATGGAAAGACACAGACTACAAGTGAGGAAAATAGAATGGATTAGTATCCTGTAGAAAACCTCTGTTAAAGATTAATGGCAAGGACAGACAATTTTGTGGAGATACACTACAGGACAGTTTTTAGCTCTGTTGATATGTACGATGAATCAACAATTATTTACTAAGCACCTAGCATGTACTAGAGCCTGAGATTAAAATGGTATGGAAGAAAGAATCCTTACCCTCAGGGGTTTTACAGTCTAGCAAGAAGCCTGTTCAATACAGTTTGCCAGTGATTTAAATTGAACTAATGAAGGCAGGTAAGTAAAACTGGAGGAAGTAATTTATGTGACAGAGCATCTCTGGTGTCCCCAAATGCCCTGATGGGCTGCGCTGATGGGCTGACTCTAATCAGGCAGTTAGGAATAACAAGTGTTGACTATTTCTGACCAATGGAATACTAAGCTCAATCTGAAAGGCCCTCTTTCCACCAAAATATTAGGACCTAGAGAACTCCTTTACTCTCACAGAAAGAGATACACAGGGACACCATTCATACAGCACTCAGAGAGGCACTGAAAGCTACTAGAGAGAAAGAAACCATTTAGGGTCACATTCTTATTATCAACTTTTATCCAGCATAATAATGGTGCATAATGATGGTTACCACTTACCTAAACTAGAAAATATAACATGACTTTTAGTTAAACATAGCAAACTGTATTGAGTTGTTTTAGTCCCTCTGAAAACTCTGCTAAAGTAATAAAAAGTGATAGGCCAGAGACAGGGAGAGAGTAGGGTATGGGACCGCTCTTTCTTTTTTTAAACCTTCAAGAACCTTTGATATTTAAATTATATGCATGATATAAAACTGAAAACTAAGTAATAAAAGAACATATTAGCATAATGCCAGTTACATTATATCCTTTCTTCCCGTGTTTCTTCTTTTCCTCCACCAAGGAAGGAAGAGAAGTTCATAGAATAGGAAGTTCATAAAATTATTTTAATAAGCTGTTGGTAGGTTGGATGCACAGGTCAAATAATGTTATTTTCCTCCAATTTTAATTATTAAAATGTAGCAAGTAATATCAAATATTAATCAAATGTAATAACATTAGAATGTAGCCATTATTATTAAAATTCCTCTAGTTTTACATCAGTATGTATACACACATAAACATGTATGTGTGTATATTTATACACTTGGATATATTCAATATTAGTACCTTTTACTCTGATTGATATGTTGTGGGGAAGCACTTGGAATCTAATATTTAACACAGCCCTCAGGTTATTTCTATGCAAGTAACCTGTGTTACTCATTGGGAGAAATACTGCTTAGGAATTTTATCCTGAAGGCGAACTTGTTTCAAAATGAGTCAACAGCATGAAATTTTAGTTATCTATTTGTTCATTAATTTGTTTATTATTGACAGAGAGTTACATACAATAAAATGCACAGAGCCTTGGATGTTCAGGTTGATCAATTTCAGTAATTGTACAACCCCATGTAACTATCACTAAATAAAAATATAGACATTTTTCCTTCCCTCAGAAAATTCCTTTCAGTCAATTCACCCTACCACCCCTGCTTTCTGGTTTTTAAGAGCATAGATTAGTTTTGCCTATTCTTGGGCTTAACATAAACGACTCATACAGTTTTTTTGTCTGATTTCTTAATGTGTATGAGATTCATCCATGTTGCTGCAAGCAGCTGTAATTTAAATATTTTTTTTTAAATTACTGAGTTGTATACCACAATTTGCTTATCCATTTTCTTATTGATCAATATTTGGGTTGGTTACCAGTTTGAGGTTGCTGTGAATAGGCTGATATGAACATTCTTGGGTCAACACCTAGATGTGGAATTTTTGAGCACAGTATTTAACTTTACAAGAAACTGTTAAACAGTACTCCCAAGTGATTGCACCATTTGTATATTCTACCAGCAATATATGAATGTTCCAGATGGTCCAAATCTTCAACAATATTTGTTACTGTCAGTTGCCTTAGCTCTGGCTGCTATAAAAAAATATTGTAGACTCAGTGGTTTAAATAACAGATATTTATTTTTCACAGTTCTGGAGGCTGGAAGTCCAAGGTCAGGGTTCCAGCATGGTCCAGTTTTGGGTGAGGGCCCTCTTCCTCGCTTGCAGTTGGCTGCTTTCTTGCTGTGTCCTCATGTGGTGGAGAGAGAGAGAGCTCTGGTCTCTCTTCCTCTTCTTATAAGGGCACTAATTCCATAATGAGGGTTCCACTCCAAAGGCCTCATCTGAACCTAATTACCTACCAAAGACCTCACCTCCAAACACCATCACATCGGGGATTAGGGCTTCAGCATATGAATTTGGGGAGAACACAGCCATTCAGTCCATAACATCAGTCTTTTTGATTTTAGCAATTGTAGCAAATTGCTAATTTACTACAATTAATTTGTGTTTTAATTTGCATTTCTCTGATGGCTAATGATGTTAGGCACCTTTCAATAGGCTTACTGGACATTCTTTTATTTTCTTTTGTAAAGTATCTTTTCAAGGCTTCTGCCCATTTTTTTACATTGGATTTTTGTATTTTTATCACTGACTTACAGGAGTTCTTTATACATTTTGTATAAAAGCTTTTGTCAGATAAATGTTTTGGAAATATTTTCTACCAGTCTTGGTGAAATCCAATCTACCAGTTATGGTTGCTGTTTTTTGGTGTGTGTGTGCATGTGTGTGCGTGTGTGTGTACAGTCTAAGAAATTTTTGCCAACCTCAAGGTTGCAAATATATTCTATTTATCTTCTTTTAGAAGTTTTGAGCTTTTATTTTTTACATTTAGGTCTACAAGTCATCTCAACTTTTTCTGTATAAAGTGAGGTAAGGATTGAGACTTATCCCCCTCCCCCCCCATAAAGTTAATAAATTGTTTCAGAACCATTATTGGAAAAACTTCTTTTATTGAACTGACTTGGTGCTTTTGATGGTAATTAAGAGAGAATATATGTGTGGTTCTATTTCTAGTTTCTTTATGTCTTCTATTGACCTATTTGTCTATCCTTATGCCAATATCACACTATCTTGGTTACAACAGCTTTAGAGTAAATCTTGAAATCAAGTAGTGAATGTCTTCCAATGTGTTCTTCTTTCTGAAGATTACTTTGGTTAAGCTAGATACTTTCTACTTTCATAAAAATTTTAGGATAATTTTTAGTAGATATTTTATTGAGGTATAGTTGATATACAATATTATGTATGTTACAGAGGTACAACATTGTGACTCAAAATTTTTTAGTTATATTCCATTTATTTTTTATTTTTTTTAAACATCTTTATTGGAGTGTAATTGCTTTACAATGATGTGTTAGTTTCTGCTTTATAACAAAGTGAATCAGCTATACATATACATATATCACCGTATGTCCTCCCTCTTGCTTCTCCCTCCCTCCCTATCCCACCTCTCTAGGTGGTCACAAAGCACCGAGCTGATCTTCCTGTGCCCTGCAGCTGCTTCCCACTAGCTATCTATTTTACATTTGGTAGTATATATTAGTCCATGCCACTCTCTCACTTTGTCCCAGCTTACCCTTCCCCCTCCCTGTGTCCTCAAGTCCATTCTCTACATCTGCGTCATTAGTTATTATAAAATATTGGCTATATTCCCTATTTTGTACTGTATATACTTATAGCTTATTTATTTTATACATAGGAGTTTGTACGTCTTAATCCCGACCTTATTTTGCCCCGTCCACTTCCCTCACCCCACTGGTAATCACTAGTTTGTTCTCTGTATCTGTGAGTCTGTTTTTTTTGTGTTGTATTCACTACTTTGTTGTATTTTTTAGATTCAACATATACGTGATATCATTCAGTATTTGTCTTTCTCTGTCTGACATTTCACTAAGCATAATACTTTCTTGGTCTACTCATGTTGCTGCAAATGGCAGAATTTCATTCCTTTTTATGGCTGAGAAGTATTCAATTTTGTGTGTGTATGTGTGTGTGTGTGGATACCACATCTTCTTTATCCATTCATCTCTTGATGGACACTTAGGTTGCTTTCATATCTTGGATATTGTAAATAATGCTATTATGAACATTGGTGCATATATCTTTTTGAATTACTGTCTTCATTTTCTTCAGATGCATACCCAGGAGTGGAATTGCTGGATAATATGGTAGTTCTATTTTTAGTTATTTGAGGAGCTTCCATACTGTTTTCCAAAGTGGCTGCACCAATTTGCATTCCTACCAACAGTGTACAAGAGTTCCCTTTTCTCTACATCCTCAGCAACATTTGTTATTTGTGTTCTTTGTGATGGTAGCCATCTGACAGGTGTAAGGTGATATGTCATTGTAGTTTGAATTTGCATTTCTCTGATGCTTAATGAAGTTGAGCATCTTTTCATATGACTGTTGGCTATCTCTATGTTTTCTTTAGAAAAATGTGTTTTGCCCACTTTTTAATTGAGTTGTTTGTTTTTTTAATGATGAGATGTATGAGCTGTTTATATATTTTGGATATTAACCCATTATTGAGCATATCATTTACAAGTATTTTCTCCCATTCAGTACATTTTGTTGTTTTGCTGATAGTTTCCTTGTCTGCGCAAAAGCCTTTAAGTTTAATTTGGTGCCATTTGTTTATTTTTGCTTTTATTGCCATTGCTTTAGGAGACAGATCCAAAAAAATATTGCTAAGATTTATGTTAACTTGTATTCCGCCCATGTTTTCTTCCAGGAATTTTATGATTTCCTAAAAACATTTAGGTTTTTAATCCATTTTGAATTTATTTTTGTATATGGTGTTAGAAACTTTTAAAATTTCATTCTTTTACATGTAACTGTCCAGTTTTCCCAGCACCACTTATTGAAGAGACTGTCTTTTCTCCATTGTATAGTCTTACATTCTTTGTCACAGATTAGTTGACCATAAGAGTGTGGGTTTATTCCTGGGCTCTCTATTCTGTTCCATTGATCTATGTGTCTGTTTTTGTGCCAGTACAATGCTATTTTGATTACTGAAGCTCTGTAGTATAGTCTGAAGTCAGGGAGTGTGATAACTTCTGTTTTGTTCTTTTTCTCAAGATTGCTTTGACAATTTGGGGTCTTTTGTGATTTCATATGAATTCTAGAATTATTTGTTCTAGTTCTGTGAAAAACGTCATGGGTATTTTGATTGGGATTGCATTGAATTTGTAGATTGCTTTAGTATGGTCATTTTAAAAATATAAATTCTTCCAATCCATGAACATGTTATATCTTTCCATCTGCATCATCTTCAATTTCTTTCATCAGTGTCTTATAGTTTTCTGAGTACAGGTTATTCCAAGGTATTTTATTCTTTTTGATGAAAGAATAAGTTTTTAAATTTCTATTAAAAATCTGCTGGGATTTTAAAATTGGGATTTTATTGCATCTCTAGACTAATTTGTGAGGAAATGATCAGTGTATCACCATTGAATATGATTTTAACTGTAGGTTTTTCATAGATGCCCTGATCCAATCAAAAACATCTCCTATTCCTAGTTTGCTTAAAGTTTTTGTCATCAATGGGTGTTAAACATTGTTTCATGTTTTTTTTGCATCTATTGGGACAATCACATTATCTTTCTTATTTATTCTGTTAATGTGCTTAACTATACTGATTCATTTCTGGATGTTAAAGGAACCTGCCTTACCTTGGAAACACTGCTATATTGTACTGTTTTATATATATATATGTAGCTTGATAGGGTTTTCTAACATTTTCTTATTTTTCTTTTGCCTCTGTGTTATGAGAAATATTTATCTGTAACTTTATTTTCTGATAATATCTCTATCAGGTTTTCCTTTATATAAATATGCTAGTCTCATAAAGTGAGTTGGAAAGTGTTTTCTCCCTTCCTATTTTTGAAAAGGGTTTGTGTAAAATTTATATTATATTTTCCTTAAGTATGATAGAATTTACCAGTGAAGCTTCTGAACTTTGAGTTTTATTGCAGGAAGGTTTTTATTGTGAATTCAATTTCTCTAATAAATACAGATCTCTTTTGCTTTTCTAATTATTTTCGTATCTATTTTGTTTCATTATATTTTTCAAGGAATTTGCCCATTTCATCTAGATTGCTGAGTTTACTGCCATAAAGTTTTTCATAATATCTTCTAATATAATTTTAATATTTGTAGGATCAGTAGTGCTGTTCCCTCTTTCATTCCTGATATGGATACATTGATTTTCCTTGATCATTGATTTTCCTTGATCAGTCTTGATAGAGGTTTATCAGTTGTATTAATATTCCCATAAAAGGCAAATTTGAGCTTTGTTGATTTTCTTTGTCTATTTTCTAGTTCATCGATATCCAATCTGATGTTTATTTCCTTTTTTCTATGTACTAGGGATTAATTTGCTTTTCTTTTTTAGTTTTTTAATGGTTGTATATTGTTCACAAATTTGCTAAAGTGAAAGCTAAGAGAAAATTTCCCTCTAAACACTCATTAGGTACACTTCACAAATTCTGGTGTATCCTTTAGTTCAAAATGTGTTCTATTCTTTTCAGGGTTTTTTTTTTTTTTTTTTTAATTTTCGAATTCATGGTTTTTTAGAAGTGTATTACTTAATTTTCAAAATTTGAGTATTTTCAAATATCTTATTATTACTGGTTTCTAGTTGAACTCCATTGAGAAATATACTCTTTATGATATCAGCCTTTTGAAATTTATTGTGATTTGTTTAAGGCCTATAATATGGTCTATCTTGGCAAATGTTCCAAGATAGACCATATGCACTTGAAAATAAGTGTATTCTGCGATTGTTGAATATGGTACCTTACAAATGTCAATTATGTCATGTTGGTTCATAGTGTTGTTCAGATATTCTTAAGCATTTTTTGTCCACTTGCTCTATCAATTATTGAGAATGAATGTCAAAAACCCCAACCATGATTGTGCATTTACCTATAGCTGCCTTTATTTTTTTTCTGTCATATAATTTGATCTGTTTTTAGGTATATACATACTTTAAATTGTTACAGAACATTTCTAGAGAACACTCTTAAATGATTAGCTTTCTATAATCAATCATGAGATATTCCTATTTAATCAGTAATAAAAGATAATATCTGACGATACATCTTGTTTTGAATTCTATTTTATTGAATGTGTATATAGCCACATCAATTTCCTTACTTTTATTGTTTGCATAATATGTCTTTTTCCATCATTTTACTTTTGCATCTGTGTCTATACAACTAACATGCATTTCTTGTGGATAGTATGTAGTTGGGTCTTCTATATACAATCTCTGCCATTTAAATAAGTAGTTGAAGTCATCTATTTAATTTAGTTCTTTATACAGTTGAGCTTGAGTCTTACAAATTTGTTTATTTTCTATTTGTCCCACTTGTTATTTGTTTCTTTGTTCTTTTCTGTTTTCCTTTTGATCAGTTAAATATTTTTATTCCATTTTATCTTCTCTGTTGACTTTTTAGCTATACCACTTTGTATTTTCTACTAGTATTTTAGAGATTATATCATATGACAGTTTAACTTCTAATAATATTCTCCTTTGTGAACAATGTAATAACCTTCTAATGGTATAATTTCATTTACTTCCTCTTCTGGCCCTTTGTGCCTGTTTGTTATATATTTTATATCTACATATGTTATAAACCCATAATATACAATTATTAATTTTTCTTTAAAGAGTCAATAATTTTCTAAAGCAATTAAGTATATACAAACATATATAATAAAGAAAGATGATAAAAATGGTCTTCTAAATTTACCTATATATTTCTGGTTCTCTTCATTCCTTCCTGAAGATCCACTCTTTTATCTGCTATTATTTTCCTTCTGCCTAAAGCCTTTCTTTTAATGCAGAGTTTCTAGAGACAGACTCAGCCTCTGTAAGCCAGAAAATGTCTTTTGTTGTGAATAATTTTTCTAGGTATATAAGTCTAAGTTAGCAGACTTTTATTTAGCACTGTAAAGATTTCACTCCATTGATTTCTGGTCTTTACTATTTTTCATGAAAAGCTAGTCATGGTTTTATTGCTATTCTCTTAAATGTAATGTATCTTTCTTAGAGAAATTAAGGAAACACTCCCATTTACCACTGCAACAAAAAGAATAAAATACCTAGGAACAAACCTACCTAGGGAGACAAAAGACCTGTATGCAGAAAACTATAATACACTGATGAAAGAGGTCAAAGATGATACAAACAGATGGAGAGATATACCACGTTCTTGGATTGGAAGAATCAACATTGTGAAAATGACTGTACTATCCAAAACAATCTACAGATTCAATGCAACCCCTATCAAATTACCAATGGCATTTTTCATAGAACTAGAACAAAAAATTTTTAAATTTGTTTGGAAATACAAAAGACCCTGAATAGCCAAAGCAATCTTGAGAAAGAAAAATGGAGCTGGAGGAATCAGGCTCCCTGACTTCAGACTATACTACAAAGCTACAGTAATCAAGACAGTATGGTACTGGCACAAAAACAGAAATATAGATCAGTGGAACAGGATAGAAAGCTTAGAGATAAACCCACGCACATATGGTCACCTTATCTTTGATAAAGGAGGCAAGAATATACAATGGAGAAAAGACAGCCTCTTCAATAAGTGGTGCTGGGAAAACTGGACAGCTACATGTAAAAGAGTGAAATTAGAACACTCCCTAACACCATACACAAAAGTAAACTCAAAATGGATTAAAGACCTAAATGTAAGGCCAGACACTATCAAACTCTTAGAGGAAAACATAGGAAGAACACTCTATGACATAAATTACAGCAAGATCCTTTTTGACCCACCTTCTAGAATAATGGAAATAAAATCAAAAATAAACAAATGGGACCTAATGAAACTTAAAAGCTCTTGCACAGCAAAGGAAACCTTAAACAAGATGAAAAGACAACCCTCAGAATGGGAGAAAATATTTGCCAGCGAAGCAACTGACAAAGGATTAATCTCCAAAATTTACAAGCAGCACATGCAGCTCAACATCAAAAAAACAAACAACCCAATCCAAAAATGGGCAGAAGACCTAAATAGACATTTCTCCAGAGAAGACATACAGATTGCCAACAAACACATGAAAAGATGCTGAACATCACTAATCATTAGAGAAATGCAAATCAAAACCACATTGAGGTATCATCTCACACCAGTTATTTGTAGTGAAGTGGATGGACCTAGAGTCTGTCATAAAGAGTGAAGTAAGTCAGAAAGAGAAAAACAAATACTGTACGCTAACACATATATATGGAATCAAAAAAAAAAAAAAAGGTTCTGAAGAACCTAGGGGCAGGACAGGAATAAAGATGCAGACATAGAGAATGGACTTGAGGACACGGAGGGGAAGAGGAAGCTGGGATGAAGTGAGAGTGGCATTGACATATATACACTAACAAATGTAAAATGGGTGGCTAGTGGGAAGCTGCTGCATAGCACAGGGAGATCAGCTTGATGCTTTGTTACAACCTAAAGAGGTGGGATAGGGAGGGTGGGAGAGAGGCTCACAGTGGTGGGGGAGGTGTATGGGGATATATGTATACATATAGGGAATTCACTTTGTTGTAAAGCAGAAACTAACACAACATTGTAAAGCAATTACAGTCCAATAAAGATATTTAAAACATGTATCTTTCTTCTCTGGATACTTTTATCAGCAGTTTGAGTAGGAATGTCTATATGTGATTTTTCTTTGTATTTACACCTGTTGGAATTGGGCTGAGCTATATGGATCCCTAGGTTGATATATTTCATTAATTTTGGAAAATCTTAGGTTTTTTCTCTTCAAATATCTATTCTACACCATTCATTCCCTCCTTTACTTCTTGTTCTCCAATTATATATTGTTAAACTAATTGATATGACCCCAGAGACTTGGATTATCTTTTAAATTTTTTCCCATTTTTGTTTCTTTTAGTTTCAATTTAGATAATATCCATTGACCTGCTTTTAAATTTACTAATCTATTCTTCTGTTGTATCCAGTCTTCTGTTGAGCATATCCAATGAACCCTTCAATTCTGATATGACACTTTTTCAGTGCTAGAGTTTCCATTTGGTTTCCTTTTTATAGATTCCATTTCTCTGCTGAAATTATCAGTATGTTCACACATGTTGCTCATCTGTTTCACTAGACCTTTTCCCATATTAATTACAATTATACTAAAGATCCTGTCTGTTAACTCCAACATCTGGGTCATCTGTGGTTTGCTTCTACTGAATTTTTTTTCTGTTGAGTCACATTTCCATGCTTCTTTTTGGTGTCTTATAATTTTTCATTGTGTCTCAGACTTTGTGTGTAAATGAACACTGGAGATTGAAGTACATAATATTTACCTCCAGAAAATGACATGTTCTTTCCTCTGTCAGGTGTTACTGTGGGGGGTTGAGACATCTAATCATTAGCTGAGTTGGTCCTGGTTTTGTTATGGCTTTAGTTAGATTCAGCTTATCTCTGGGTTCACAGTTTTGAGGACAGGATCTGCAGGCTTGAGAACTATGCACCAGCAAGATTCTGCAGACCTCCCTATACTTTTTACCCCAGCTATTACCCTTGACCTGTGAGAGATCTCTCTCTGCTTTTAATCCAGCAGATAGCTTTCATGTTTCCAGGGAGTTTTCTTTGCACCTCTGCCACCCCCTTACTCTCTGCACCTCAGGATCTACCCCAACACCCATCTGTGGTTTGCCATGTTCCACTTGGTAAAGGTCTGGTGCAGTTCAGGGATGAGAATGGGGTCTATTTAATTTTCTCCTGCCTGTCCAAAGCTTTGGTGGACCCCAGCTATGTACCAAGTAAAGGCCCAATGTACCTCTGGAGGGATCACTCTTAGTTTTTTTGCCCTGCCTTTACTTTCTGATGGTTGCTGCCAAGCAATCAGGAATAGCTTTGTGCATTTTGGGAACTTTCTCTAAGCTCTAATGCCCTCCTCCCAGTCTTTGTTAGAACACTGCCTATCACTTGGTAAAAGTTCCATGCAAATTGGAGGTATTTTTTCAGCCCTCCTACCCTGCTGCTAGCCTTTGATATGCTGCCATCATGCACTGGGTGAAGGCACCATGGGAAAGAACTGATATATATGTACTGATTCACTTTGTGCCTCTTGCTCCTTGGGATTCAAATCCATCATGCCAGTACACATGTAGCCATGAAACATTTAAAATTTGCCTGGTCTCTTTTCCCCTCAATCTGTGCCAGGTTTGCTCTTTCCTGCCATGCTCATAGGGAGATCTCTTCTCTTCTAAAAAGAACTCAACCTTTTATCAGTTCTCTGACTGGTTTCACAAAACTATGGTACTATAACGTATCTGGCTTCTTTTTTGTTAGGGTGGGAACAACAGTCTCTTGTGACTTTCTACAACCTAACAGGAAGTGAAACTTAGTGGCCTGAATTTAAGTCTGGTTTATAGGAAATGGCTCAAAATACAGTTGGAAACCCAAAGTAATTGCCTGAAGAAGTTTCCAAGTTGTTTATGTGAGACTGTATATTGGCTACTTTAATAATTAAACTGTCCCCAAAAGTCCACCATTTCAAGTGACTTCATAATGAACTCCTAGGTTTCAACAGGAGTTTGTAACTCCTGTTGAGAAACTGGGAAATTCCAGAAATTAGAGTAAGGACTTCACTGAGAATTTACCCCTAAAGATTGGCAGCTGACATATCCATAAATGCTGGGCCAACTCACAGGGATCAGAATTCTCCTCTCTCCAATGTCTGTTTCCTAGGTACAGGGATGGAATGATACTGACTACTTATCCATGTTGCTATGGCAAGATATGTCCCTGGAGCCAAGCCAAGGGTTTAGATCTTAATCTTTATGGAGATATGGAAGGACAGAATAGATCTCCAGGAAGCAGGCTGAAGATCTCTTGGCTGTAGTTTCTTCATCTGTAAAGGGGGAATAGTGGTAATACCTGTCTCACAGAGTTGTATAAGTCTTACAATGTATAAAGATAACACCAATACACACTTGAAGAAACCAACATTCAAGAGTGTGCTATTGATATTACCTAAGCTAGGAAGTGATGGAGTGAGGACTGGAAGCAAGCTTAATCTTATTGCTTATTCTAAAAGTCCACACTAATTTTATAGCTGAAGAAAAGGACACTCAGAGTTAAGTGACTTGCCCAAAGTAATGCAGGAGGTAAGTACCAAAGCCAAAGTCAAAATTTCAAATCCAGTCCCTATGACGTATTGCCTCCCAGTCTCGGTCCTGCAGCAAGAATAAAATGGTAAGTTGGAGATGTAGATAAAAATAAGAAGTAAAACAGAAAAATGATAAGAATAAATGCATAAGCTGAATATAAGAAAAAAGTTCTTGGGCACTTGCTAAGATGCTGCATAGAAATGTGTTATTGATTAATACTTTATTCATTTGCCAAATATTTATGATGGACTAGTGCATGACACACTCTGTACTAGAAACACAACATAATATTGAATAAAACACAGTCACACCTTCAAGGACCTTGCTCTCTGGCAGGACACAAACTCTTCAGCCAGTTACTAAAATAAAATATGCTGAGTTTCACCAAAATAACTAAATATGATTTATTGAATTGATTTGATTTGTTTAACTGGAACATGACAAACTATATGACTTAAACTTGGAAACTGCTTATATTTACTTGCTGTATAAATTTACTACAACCTAATCTCAATGAGGTATGCAATGCAGAGATATAAATTTCTAAAATACTTTTCTTCAGTTATTAAGTTCCACCTCCTTCTCCAACCTCTAATAAGCACTACTGTAAAGTAATTTCTGAGTTTGATTTCATCTGCTCTCCCTTTCAGCATGCTTTACTTGGACATGATAATAAGCATTGAAAACTCATAAAAGTACAGTAGCAAAAAGAAGACTCACAAGAATATTGCTCCTCTAGAGTTATCCCAAATTAATACTCTAGTAGTTGTAGCAAGCACTTACTTGGATCATCCTATGTGAAAGACAGGTAAAATATATTCATTTATTGAATTTTATTAACTTAACCCTATGAGGAAGGTACTACTATTATCTCCATTTAGAGATGAGGAACTGAGGCACAGAGAAGTTAAATAATTTACACAAACATAGTAAGTGGCAAGGTTGGAATTCAAAACAAGGTTAAGAATATTTGCTGTTAATCATAGACCATTCTACTTTTAACAGCTAACAGAGATACGATTTTCAGATCAAATGGAGGTACAGTGTGAAACACTCCTTTCTTCTTACACCTTTCTAATCTAGATTCTGTTGTATTTGTTATGTTTCTTTTCCATGATCAATATTGTTCTTTTTTGAGTTCCCTCTCTCCGTTTCTTAATTACACTGCTAGAGGTTTGCAAATTTCATTAGCTTTTTCAAATAATCAATTTCTATATTTGTTAATCTTTTGTATCATATTTTGTTTTGTTTAATTCTTTCTCTTATCTTTTGTTTTAAAATTTATTAATTTATTATTTATTTTTGGCTGCATTGGGTCTTTGTTTCTTCACCCCTTGGAGGTAGGGGGAGCTGGGGGGACTACTTTACATTGCGGTTGTGTGGGCTTCTCGTTGAGGTGGCTTCTCTTGCTGCGGAGCACAGGCTCTAGGTGTGCTTCAGTAGTTGTGGCTCCCGGGCTCTAGAGCGCAGGCTCAGTAGTTGTGGCGCACGGGCTTAGTTGCTCCGCTGCATGTGGGATCTTCCCTGACCAGGGCTTGAACCCATGTCCCCTGCACTGGCAGGAGGATTCTTAACCACTGCACCACCAGGGAAGCCCTCTTTCTCTTATCTTTTAATTTTCTTTTTACTGCTTCTTTTGGATTTACTCCATTTTTCTAATTTCTTATGTTGAACATTTAGCTCCCTCAACATTTGGCCTTTTGGAAGAAACATGTGTGATTTGGCAATGATTTCTTGGCTATGACACCAAAAGTACAAGCATCAAAAGTAAAAATAAAAAAATGGGACTACATCAAACCAAAAAACTTCTGTACAAAGAAACAATTAACAAAATGAAAAGTCAACCTATGGAATGGGAGAAAATATTTGCAAACCATATAGCTTATAAAGGGTTACTGTATAAAATATATAAGAAACTCATATGACTCAAACCAACAAACAGTCCAATTAAAAACTGGGCAAAGGACCAGGATATACATTTTTGAAGAAGAAGAAGGTATACAAATGGCCAACAGGCACAAGAAAAGAGTCTCAACATCAGTAATCATCAGAGAAATGCAAATCAAAACCACAGTGAAATATCACCTCACAGCTGTAAGGATGGCTAAAAAACAAACAAAAACTGTTGGCGAGGATGTGGAGAAATTGGAACCTTTGTGCACTGTTGGGATTGTAAAATGGTGCAGCCACTGTGGAAAAAGTATGGAGGTTTCAAAAAATTAAAAATATATCTGCCATATGACCCATCAATCCCACTTCTGGATATATATCTGAATAGTTGAAAGCAGGGTCAGGAAGATACACACACACCCATGTTCAAAGCAGTATTACTCACAATAGCCAAGATATGGAAGCAACCCAGATGTCCATCCACAGATGAATGGATAAACAAAATTTGGTATATACATACAATGGAATATTATTCAGCCTTAACAAGGAAGGAATTTCTGACACATGCTATCATATGGATGGAACTTGAGGACATCTATGCTAGGTAAAATAAGCCAGTCACAAAAAGATAAATACTGTATGATTTCACTCATATGAGGTATCTAAAGTAGTCAGATTCATAGAAACAGGACATGGAATGGTAGTTACCAGAGGCTTGGGGAGAGGGAAAAGAAGAGTTGTTGTTTAATGGGCATGGAGTTTTAGTTTTTTAAGATTACAAAGTTCTGGAGATCTGTTTCACAATAATGTGAATATTCTTAATGACACTGAGCTGTGGTTATAATGGTAAATTTTATAGTATGTGTTTTTTAACCACAATTTTTTTAAAGACTATTTAAGGATATTATGTTACCTATAAATACTTTAGGTGATAAAAAATAAATTGGTGTGTGATATTTTTATCATTCAGATTCTCAGTTGTAAAATATAGGTGAGGATAATACCTCATCACTTGTAAAATATACATGAGGATAATACCTACCTCATAAGATTGTAGGATTGTTGTGAGAAATAAATGAGTAAATTTCTGAGAAGTGTATGTATTTAGCTGTAAGAATACTTATTTAAATTTCTTTTTGTCCTTCTCTCTCTCTCCCCCACTCCTCCTCACTCTTTTCCTTCATTTAAATAGACTAAGGATATTTTTCTCTTTTGGTTTTCTACTCATTTCACCTTATCTCACTCATTTAAAGGTATGTATTCTTTTTCTCTTTCTTTAATTCTCACAGTAGAAATGTTGACATGCATACTTAACAAAGACTACAATTACTCTGTTTACTCATATTCTAAACAATAAAAAGCCTTTAAGATACTTTAGTTATAATCACTCCCTTCCTGGTTTAATATAGTTAGTATCTAATATGCTAGCTTAATGTCACAATTAAACACTACCATTATTGCTTTATATAATCATTTTTGTTTGTTTAGGTTTACCCACATGTTTATTTCCTTTATTTGGGTCTCAGAAATTTCTCCTGAGACAGAAGAAATCATTTAGGTCTATATTTTGGTCACAGACAATTGTTGGATTTTTTTATATTTGAAAATCTCTTTATATTTCACTCACTGTTGAAAAATAGAGTTGCTAAGCATTGAATTCTGGGTTTTTCATTTTATTTTATTTCAAGACTTTAAAGATATCATTCCAGTGCCCTCTGCCTTTCATCTTTTCAACTGAGAAATCAGCTGCCAATCTAATTGGTGAATTTTTTAAAGAAACCTCTTTTCTCTCTTCCTTTGTTTGAGTGATGTAATTTGGTTTTGGTATATTGTAGTCTCACTCTGTTATTTCCAGATGTGAATTTTAATTTATATATCATGTTTGAAATTCTTGGGTCTTGAATCTGAGGTTGCATGCCTTTCATCAGTTCTGAATAATATTTCCACCATTTTCTTTTCTAATATTTCCTTTCCTTTATCTCTTTTGTTTCTTGAATTCCTATCAGTCCTTCTTCTGTGTTGATAAATCTTTCTTTCATATTGATCCTATTTTATTTGTCTGTGCTGCATTCTGAATAATTTCTTGTGGTTGATGATAAAGTTCACTAATTTTCTCTTTAGTTATGCTTAACCCTTCAACTGTGTTTTTTGACTTAATTAACTATATTTTTTATTTCTAAGATTTTTATTGTTTCTTTACAAAATTTTCTGCTTATTTTTGTAAGCTCTCATTGCTTACATTTTTATTTCCATCTTTTACTCATTAAATATATTAAAATAATTATTTCATATAATATAACTGTTAAGTTCAACACTGGAAGATCTGTTTCTGAAGTTGGTTTTTTGTAAGAATTTTTTGAGGTATGAATTCAATAACACTTCCTCCAGGGATAAATTTCATTTGCTTATATGATCCACTTTAAGTTATTTATATTTTTGATTCATGTATCTAAAAGTATGCAAATTGTATTGTTTCAGGCACCACACACACATAAAGCCAGCTAGCAGTCCTATAATTGATCATAAGAAAGACTTTTTAAAACCTTTGCCTAGAGCCAACAATGAGAGGGACAATTTTCCTTTCAGTTTTGTATTTTATCTCACTTCACTGAAGGTGTAGCATCTCTTGGCAGGACAGTTTCCAATCTGGCTCCTGGCACTGCTAAGTCCAAGGCTTTTCTCCCAGAATGCTTTGCTCTAGGAGACTCGTATAGCCAGAAGTTTTAGATCCTCCATATCCCTCTGCAGTTCTACGATTGTTTTGATCCTCACACTGGCACATTTTATTATTATCTCACAGGCTTGTTGATTCACTTGAAAGTACATACCTTATCACTTTTATATATTTATAGCAGAAGGCTTTCAGTGTCTCTGTTTGCTATATTGCCAGTAATAAAAGTCTATAATTGAAGAATACCTTCTACATTTTAAATACATTATGTCAGTCAGTTATAAGTATTTTGTTTAACTTATCACCAAGATCATCATTTTGCTTTGTTTACAGTATCATATTTAATACAGAAAAATTTAACTTTATTGCATTCAGAGTTATATTTTTTTATTATTTGCACTTTTGGCTCATGATTCAAAAGTAATCCTGCATCACAAGTTTATAAAGATATTTTTATATATGTTTTCATTAAAATATTTAAAGTTTCCTTTCTTCATTTAGATCTTTATTCCAGTTGGAATTTACTTCTCTGTACAAAATGAGGTAAGGCTATTGTTTTTCTCTATAAATAACCAATTACCTAGTACCATTTATTGAATAGTCCATCATTTCCTCATTTGGTCATGTAAGTTTTCACATGTAGGTGAATCTTTATGAGAGACAGACTTTTGATTGGTGACTAAATGTATTTAATAATTATCTTTCCATATTTTTAAATTTCTTCTTACATTAATTTTGTGCCTATTAATTTTATTGAAAAAAATGTCTATCTCTTTGAAGGATATATTAACATAAAGTTTATAGTGGTCTGTTATGACTTTAAAAATTTTTTGTATTGTTTCTAGAGTTACATGGACTTATCTTCGTTTTGAACCAGATATGTCTTTCTGCTTTTCTCTTTTTAGATTTAATCTAACACTGCTCTGTGTTTGGAGCAATACCTTTAAGTTTAAACTTAGTGGGCCATTTTGACCTGAACTTCTTACTTAAAAAAATATATATACATCTTTATTCTTGCTAAAGAAATGTTTTATTGATACTATAATTTGCATTTCTTTGATTATCAGTGAAAGTGAATAGTACCTTTCATTTATGTATCACTTCCTTGAACTGTCTGCTCAAATTCTTTGTCCCCCTTCCCCACTGTATTTTATATTAGCATTTTGGTATTCTTCTCATGAATTAATATAAATATTTATAATTAAGTCTATTAATCCTTGTCTATTATGTTTGAATAATTATATCTCCCCGATATGTGCTTTTTAATTATGTTTTCAATTGTATTTTGTACTTTTTAATTTGTATTTTATTATATCTTTGCCTGCATTACAGCTCCCATAGCTGGACTTTTATAATCTTTATTATATATATATATATATATAATATTTATGTGTTTATATACGTGTCTGTATATATACATGTGTGTGTGCGCATGAGTGTGTGTACCTTACTGCAGATTACTGACTGAAAAGTGTCTAGAAATGGATGATCTTCTTTCCACAGGTCATAGGTTACTTTGAAAGGATTTTAGTGTCCTATAAATTGAACTACCAAGATTTTCATTTAAAATTTCTCTGAGAAGGTGTTAAGATAACACCAAGCATTTATGTTACTATATATTACATAATATAGGATATATACATATATCAATTTGATTTGCCAGTTGATTTTGCTGAAGCTGCTAATACAATAATTAAGAGTATTTTTAACATAAAAATGAATGTTTTCTAATGGGGAAACTGAATGAACAAAACTGCTCATTTCCTAATTATTTTCTTTAAAAAAAAAATTACAAATGTAAGATAAACTGACTTTAATTGCAAAGAAAAATGTCAGAAATGACATTTCAACACTTCAGTATACTAATGATCTCAACTAAAAGAAATGTGAAATCAACCAAGGCTACTGTCATTAGTTTCTTCAGGGCCTCACAACCAGAGGAATAAACAATTAATATGTTAAAATTATTCACTGCTAACATATCATTATGATTCCTAAATATCAGCCTAACCATGTTGATTGGACCTTAACAGAAATGAGCAAAAGTGCCATTTAGTTAACAGTACAACATTATCAACAAGATAATAAACATGATGCTACAGAATGTCAGATTCAGGGAGTGAAAGGGGGAGGGGGAGGGGTGTGTGTGTAAAACCAAAGTGGGTTTGGCACACAAACTATAGCATTGACAGAATCAAGGAATCAGTTTAGTAAAATCGGTTGTTAAACACTACAGACTAATTAATGTATTTCATGTTTTTGCTGCCATCTAATCATAAACCATTTACCTTGACCCTTGCGAAGCTTATTCTCTCAGCAAGACTGTCTCATAGAGAAACTTATTTAGGGTAGATGAGACTTGACAATTCAGAGAATTCAAAGGAGGATGTTCTGCTCTTTTGACTCACAATTTAATTGGAACACAGTAGTACTTAACCTTGAAATACTGTGCCTTGCATTGGTCCATGTCACCATCTGCAATCAATCATATCAATAAAGTTAATTCGGCAGTTTCCAAAGTAGTTTTGCTACATTTTAACCCTGTGATTTTTCCATATGAAAGTTTGATATTAAATATATATGTATATGTATACATATATGTATATAAACTTGTATATAATATATATTATATATATATTACATATATATTAAAAATATATATATATATAGAAAGCTTTTAATTTCTTATTGGTTTGCACTCTCCCATCTCCAAGTATCAGGTTAGAAGTTTGATACAGTAGTAAAAACTATAGATAGCAATTGAAAGAAAGTTATGAGTGCTTGTCTTAGAATGCTACCCGACACAACACAGGAAGTGCTAATTCAAGTAATCTGTTCTCAAGACCACCTCCCTCCTTTTTTAAAAACATATTAAGGGCTTGTATCCAATGGAAACTGTCCTCAGCATCATCTGCTCTTCTGTTAAATCATTTATTCATTCATTCCTTTATTAAGTGTGGGCTGCAAGACAGGCACTGCCCAGAATGCTGGCGATAATATGATAACTATAAAGAGACACCATTTCCACTTTCATGCAGTTTACAGGTTTGTGGGAACATAGTCATAAATCAAATAATCATGATAATGAATCTGTCATTGCAAATTGAGATAAATGCTCTGAAGGAAAGGAACAAGGTTCTAGGAGAACATAAAACAGGAGGTCTAGATTGGGGATGGAGGGAGGGTTTCCCCAGTAAAGTGACCCTTGAGCTGGAGTTAACTGGGAGAAGAGTGGAAGAAGGGAGAGCGTTCCACACAGGGGGAAACACTAGTGTATAAAGGCCATTTGTCCAGAGGAAGCCCAAAGCCATTCCTCCAGAGCTGGTGGATTACAGCCACAGGAGAGTGCTCTGCCAATGCTAATGCTGCTTCTACTCGAGGATTCAAGTTTGTATCCAGGACAAGGAAATTTCTAGTTGAAGTGAGACAAGTGGCCTGGCCCTGTACTTGTGCTCTTCTCCTACATTCGCCAGGAAACCCCTGACCTTTGGCCCTTCTTTGTTAAAAACAATTCTTTCTTATTTATTTATTTATTTAAATTGGGGTATAGTTGCTTTACAATTTTGTGTTACTTTCTGCTTTACAATGAAGTGAAACAGCTATATATATACATATATCCCTTCCCTCTTGGACCTCAAAATAAAAAAACTTCTTATTTAAATGACAACAGCTAAACAACATGTAATCCCTCAAGCAGAATTGTTGAAACAAATGGAACAAAAATTTTAAATAAATATAATAAACATGCCTAAAAAGAACATTAATAATCTGAAGGAGACCTTGATTCCTTCATGCTTTTTATAGACTTTCCCTCTTATAAGCTCCCCTCCTTTTTCTAAGCCTTTCCCCACCACTCATATGACCCTTATCTATGTTAGAACAGGAAGACTAATCTCACTATGGTGTGTAAGTTCTTTATAGCAGCCACTATATTAAATCCCAGGTCATTCTATATCGCCCATAATTTTTATCTCTTTATGCTTCCTTCTCTGACCCATCTCCCACCCTTTCCTAGGTCCTGAAACCTTTCCACTGGGCCCTCCGGATGTCACAATCAGTCCTCAGCAAATCACTCATATCCTTGGCCTTTTTGCTACACCCTCTCTTTACCTTCAGGCTCTACAAAAACCTGGATTTCCCCTGAGGACACCATTTCCCCTCAGTCTTCTCAGTGGGTGACTATTTTCTCTCTCACACCCCTCTTACTCTGGAACCCAGAGACACTGCACATGTCTTCCTAGCATCTTCTTGTTGCTTCTAGTGCAGTCCCTGTCTCATTCCCCTGACACTTCCAGCTGTGGTTCTCAGGTCAATCCTCTGTTTCTTTTTGCTGTAATCATCTACTACCCCTGCCATTCCTTGAAGATCTAGAGCTCCTGGCTCCTGTCATTCTATCCAACACTACTCCTGTCTTAAGTCTTAGGTGACTTCCTTATCCATATGGATGATGTTCATGGCCTTCCATAACCATGACCTCTCTCTTCAGATGAGGAAGGTGTCCTCACTCTACCTCAGTATTCATGCTGGAGGCTTTCCCTAGACCTTGTCATTACTGGTAACTGAAACCACTTCATAACCACTTTGTAATCTCAGTTGCAAGCTCCATATTTTAAGCTCTTTCCAGCTCAATCTAATTCCCAAATTCCTTTAATTCACCAGCCCTACAGGGAACTACAATCCATTTTCTACCACCTTTTCAACTACCATCTATATGCCCTCATTTGTCTACTTAACTAGCTTAAGTCTTAAAGAAAGGAATAAAGAAGATTAGATAAAACCATATAAAATATAAAATTATTTAACAATATTAATAATTCTTGAGTTCAAAAAGGAAAACATTGAAGAAGTTACAAAATGTTTAAACTTAAATAACAATACTTATAATACATTCCTAAGTGTGTTGGATTAAAATTAAAGCTTTATTTCCATTTAAATACACTATTGCATTTAAATATATTTATCAAGAAATAAAAGTTAAAAATAAGTAAGTGAATCATTCAACTCAAGAAGTTGTAAAGAAAGCAGTAGTACAAACATAAATAATAAAGATATAGGCCAAAATAAATGAGATGAAAAGTAAAATAAAAATAGAGAAGATTAATATAACCAAATGCTGGTTCTTTGAAAAGTTTAGTGAGATAGATCTCTGGTGAAACTGATAAAGAAAAAATAAGATAAACTAACAATACAGAATGAAAAAGGAGAAACAACCACAGACTTAGTAGAAACTAAAAGTGGTGAGAGTATTATGAATAACTATATGCTAATAAATATGAATACCCAATGAATATAAATACCCAGATGAAACAGATAAATTTCAAAACTTAAATGAGTCAATTTGTAGAAAAGTATTAAAATCCAAACTGGCACAAGAGGTACTCCAGCTGCTGATTGAAATTAACAAAGGCATGCCTAGAGCATGATATTTCTCTAAGAAGTGTATTTCCTGTTCAAAAGAATTGGTAAAAATTGATGTAAAAGAAGAATCGGTCTTTCCAAGCTAAGTAAAGTTGATGTGAGTTTACAGCAAAAGGAGGACAAAGAGGAAGAGGAGAGGAGAAAGAAAGGTGGGAAAGAGGGCAGAACAAAGTCCAAAGACATTTAAAGATGCTGAAACAGCAATCAAAAATCTCTACCTCCAAAAAGCTTCAGCCCCAGGTAGTTTCATAGGCAAATTCTACCAAACATGTAAAGAAGATTTAGTCCTATTCTGTAAAAGTTATTTCAGATAAAAAGTAAGAGAAAGCTACCTAGCTCGTTTTATCAGACTAGCGTAATCTTGCACAATGGAATAAAGACAATAAAAATGACAGAAAAAGATTATAGGTTAATTTCACTAATGAACACAGATGAAATTAACTTTCAGGTTATTTAAAAATTAATACAGTTCAAATAAGAATTATAGGATAATCATCAGACATTCTATCACTGTAACTAACCACATTAACAACCACGTGAGAAAAACTATATAATTATCTCAACCATCTAAATATTGATAGAATTTAATGACTATGGTTAAAACTCTCAGAAAACTAAGAATGAAAGGGGATTTCCTTAACTTGATAAGATTATATACAAAACACCTACATTAAACATTATAGTTAATGGAGAAAACACCATACTTATTCCCTGTAAGATCTGGAACAAGACAAAGTTGCCCACTACCACCACTACTGTTCAACAGAGTAGGCCCTGGCCAATACTCTAAGGAAAGATAAAAGAAATGATAGGTATAAGCATTGAAAGGGAGGACATTAAACTGTCATTATATACAAATTATCTGATTATCTGCCTTGAAAACCCAAAAGTTTCAACAACTATTACAGTGGTAAGAGTTCAGCAAGGATTAAAAAACAAACAAACAAGAAACTCATAAAAAGCAATAGAATTTATCTACATGGATATAGATCATACATCAGGATTAGATACACACACCCTCTATCATATACCTTGGCAGTGCCATCCTCCAACCCCAATTATGGACAGAGTACTTAATGTACTTAGTATTAGGAAAATACTTAATACTTCTTTCCAAAGTGATGCTGACCTTGACTATGCTTTGGCCAGTGGCCTGTTAGAGGACTGAATGAGAACAAAAGCTTTAAGCTTGCCTGCATGGTTCAGTTTGGAAACCATCACCCCCACCACGTAGTCTGTGGAAAATTGTCTTCCATGAAACCAGTTCCTGGTGCCAAAAAGGTTGGAGACCGCTGTCCTAGAGAACACTGAACACTAAGAAGAAACTATTGTCGTATAACATACTTATACAGAACAATATAGTATTTATAAAGTGAGAGAGAAATTAAGTTTTCTTTTTGATCAATTACATATTTTCCAAAGCAGAGACCATTAAGAAAGAAAAAAAAGTAGTATCTCATTTTGGTTTTTTTCTCCTTAAATGTTCTCATTTTATCTTTCTATGCATGACTATTCATGGCTGGCTTTTCAGACACCTGGCTCTCTTCAAGTAAGAAGCATTGATAATTTCTACATCTGTACATGTCAACAATCATCCTCATAATCAGTCAAATCCATGTGAATGATCTTTGAGGACCGCAATGCCTACTTTCTACTTAGAGTTGGATTGCACTATCTATAAATGCCCCACACAGCTGCTTAGTGGGAAGAAATATGTGCTAATTACTATTGAAGTTGAAAAAGGATGCGGAGATAGGCCAGTCAGGAGGAGTACTGGGTGATCTCCTTCTAATTCATGCCTCCCCACCATTTGCTCACTCCTGGATCTGGACCTTTAGGACGGAGTGGGTCCCTGGAACAGAAATGAGGGGTGGGCAGGGACATGAGGTGGGCCCTGGAACCCTGGTCACACCACTCTTGCCTTTCCCTAGGAATCAATTTGCATCTACCTTGACTCTACAGATATGTTCTCCTTGAAAAGTTACATATTAGCAATAGGCACAATTTAATGTATACATTCTCTGTACTCAGCCCAATGCTAGGCACTCTGCTTATATTAATTCTCCTCCCAATAATCCTGATTTTTACAGATAAAGAAACTGAAGCTTAGAGAAATTAAAACAATTGATCTGAGGTCAGCAATTAATTAAGAACTCAGATCTGTCTGATTCCAAAGATCCAGCTCTTTTAGCTAGAGGATCCTGTCTCAGACTACATAACTGGTAAATGGCAGAAACCAGATTTAAAGCGAGGTCTTGACTCTGCATTTTGGTTTCATCACTCAATGAATTGTTGCTAAGCTTATGGACTAATGAGTGAAGTGATCAAGCAATCGGTATTGTTTAAAGTGAGATGATGAATTTTGGGAATGAAAGTTAAGAAATATGCTAATATCATACATCTTTATTAGATTTGAGTAATAGTTGTTATTTTTGCTAGGGGTTAAAGGCAACTGTCTTAAAACAATTGACTCAGAGTGGGAGTTGAAGTCAGTAAGGTAGGACCCGCAGTCGAGACTGAAAGCAGGACACCAGAGGCAGGTTACAATGTAATCCTAACATATAACCACTCTGTTCTAGGAATTATGTTAGCTGGAGTTAGAAAGATGAAAAGGAATACTCTAATATTAACTATACTTCCTGTGCCTCAGTTTCTTTATCTGTACAATGGAAATAACAATAATACCTATTTCAGAGTGGTTTTGTGAGGATTAAATGAGATAATACAGGCAAAGTGCATGGAACACATTAAGAGTTAGCACTTAATAAATAATAGCTGTAATTATTATTAATATTGTCTCAGTTCCTGCTTTTAACGAACCAGCCGGCATGGGTCAGGGAAGTGCACCAGCTGATAGTGCTTCCCAAGTGGTGGTGGATGAGTCACATCAAATTAAGAAAAGAAAAGCAGAATTGTATCAACTCCAAAAAATGTATATTTTTCCAAAATTAAATGTGTACACCAAAGATCTATCTCTAAGAAACTAGCTTTAAAATACCTAACAAAAACCTTAAGTGTGTCTCTATTATTTAAATTCAAACCTCTTAAGCAAGGAGAGGAGTGGCTGTATCCAGTCTCTGTGGGGACAGTGGGTCTTAATGACAGTTCTTTTTAAGGTTCTGTTCCACGTTACCTTTCTGTGACCGGAAAAATGTCACTTGGTGCCATTTTTCTCAATCAGATCAACTGCCAAACTGGGTAAAATCAGTTCCTTACAGAAACCCAGATGCTGCCTCTAACCTAAACTGTGCTCGGTGAGTACATCTTCACCTCCTGCTCCCTCTCTGCAATCAAGGAAATAGCAGTTGATGTCTTAACTGCTGCTACCTGGCAGAAAAAGCATACACCTGTTGACAGATTGGCTCAAAACAACTCTAAAGGGAAACCAAAAGTATGCCAAGATTCTTCTCCGGCCAATGCCACCTCAGACAGGCTACTGGAGGGAAGGTCCAGAGCCCCAATTTGATAGGATGGCGTTTCCAAGCAGCACAGGTGCAAGTCACCATCCTTTCTGACTGACATGTGGTCATCACCTACTCAGATGATGTTACAACAGGAAAAACAGGAAATCCCACAGATACATGCCAGAAATCCTCTCACCAGGACGAGTTCCAATTTTTTAATAATGCCTGGATAACATATTTATAAAACATGTTGGAGATTTTCAACCTTGGCAAATGATATATGTTTATAAAATCATTCTTAAGTGTTCACGTATTGTAAACAGGCAGTTTAGCTTAACAGGGATCGCCTGTGAAGTGTCTTTAATAAATATACAATTAAAGAATCAGGCTTGACGGCTTTGCTAGATGGAATTTTGTTGTAAATATCTTCAACTCTTATAGCTCAGGCTGTATGTTGAAGCTTCTTCTGACCTCAGGAGAATGACTGTATCCCCTGACTCTAACCTCAAGCATTTATCTCATTCTGTTTTCTTTCTTGGTTTTCCTAAAGTCTAATTTGGCCAGCTCTACCTACATGTGTTCAGCTTTGCAGTGATTTATTTCATATGTTCCCTCTTATTTCGATTTGGCATGTGTTCCTATCATTCCCATATGTCAACAGGTTACTTTGAATTCCACTGTCTTATGTAGTCCCCCAAGATGACCATGATTTTCATACCACGGACAATGGTTATAGGAAAATAACCTCTGTATTTGAATGAGCTAGTTAATTCCAAAATGTTCATTTCCCTTGGATTCTTAATTCCTGTACAAATGAAACTTGAGAAACCTCTGTCCTCATCTAGGCGCTACTGGGATCAACTCCTGCTCCTCAGGCAAACCTTCTCCTTTCTTTTCTGACCAACCCTAACTCTCCTCTGAAGTGTGATGATACTGAGTGCTTCATTAAACACCATCAGCCCAAAGTGGAAGCATATGCTACTCAGAAGCATTTATCACCAAATTATATAGATCCGCTTCTTGACCCAGTTCTCCTCTGTTTATGGATCCCAGAGCCAGCTGAACTCATTCATCTCCTTCTTATTAAATGCTACTGTTCATTCAACTGTTTGAACAAATGAAGGAATGCTTTTAAATGCCCCTTTAAGAAAATGATACGAAGTGAGAGAGTGGCATTGACACATATACACTACCAAATGTAAAATAGCTAGCTAGTGGGAAGCAGCCGCATAGCACAGGGAGATCAGCTCGGTGATTTGTGACCACCTAGAGGGGTGGGGTAGGGAGGGTGGGAGGGAGATGCAAGAGGGAAGGTAATGGGGATATATGTATACATATAGCTGATTCACTTTTTTATACAACAGCAACTAACACAACAATGTGAAGCAATTATACTCCAATAAAAATGTTAAAAAAAAAAAAGAAAATGATATACTGTTATTTTTTTAAAAGACACATCATATTTCATATTTAGCATGAAAATGTATTAATTTTGCCAAAAATTCCCTGGAGAAATGATGACTGATCTTCAAAAGACGTCGTTCTTACCAAAGACAGAAAGCTAGCACCCTTGTGGGCGCTCAATCAATGATGCATTTGGCTGATACAAAGTACCAAGCCTGTGTCAACACAGAGTAAGAACATCTGGAGGAAAAGTGAAAAAGTCAAGCGTGATGCTTCAGTAGTTGACACTGAGTAATCACGTTTCCATAGAAATGTTTCTCTCTTAACTAAACATTTTGTTATCCCAGTATCTATATAGGTAAGTTTAAACGTTTGGTATAAAGCACTTTCTAAATCCTTTAGTTTCCCCTAACAGGTTTCCTGACAAGGTGACATAATACTACTTCCATTTGACAGGTACAACCAATACCTATAGAGACAGCTACCTTTGATTGCCTCAGATTTAAGACCAAAGAGCTATATGGCTTTAGCCTGATTTGTCACTGTAGCATTTCAATTTAATTGCAGTTTTACAAACAATGGCTATTTTGTACAGGATTGTTTTGGTTGCCTCTTCTTAAACAGGCATTTTGGCAGTATACTTTAGAACGAAGTCATTTCTTTCTGTGGCCAGGGAAGCTTTGCAATCATTTTGATTTCATCCTGTTAGGTTTTTAGTTCTTTGAAAACAGCAGACAAACACTGCATTTGGGTTTTCTGTGTTGCTGGTGAGCAGTTACTGAAACGGACCTGCTTTTTAATGCAAACATTATGCATACTGCAGCCAGACAATGGAAAGTCTGTTTGCAACCTGAGCAGGGCTGGATGCAATCTTTCCCAGTGGGTATCTATCATTTCAGGTGCTGCCGAAGAATTCGTTATAGAATTTTCATTTTTCAACTGTTTGTTCGAATCACATACCAAGTCAAATTTAATTAGTTATATTCATCCAGCAGATGGTACAGTATTCTATACTAAAATATAAATTCCTTTACTTAATTGAGTAATGCATTTCATATGATCTCTTTTACAAATTTCAAAACCAATTCTCTTCAAACAGGCCTGCACATTATTTGGATGCAGGCCCAAACAGGTTAAAATTGATTTAGTGCTCTCCCCCCAACCCACCCCCGCAAGAACATTATGTAAATGAAAGCAAGTCTGCCCTGAGTGTCTTATTTTAATGTCCCCTTCTACATAAATTACACTGGCATCTGGGAGAAAAGAGGTGGCATTAAACTTAAATTATGTGGGAATGAGTTTCTTAAACTTCAAAGGCCAACATGTCACAAAGATGGTCATATTGAAATGAATTCAATTTGTTTCACACTGGAAAAACCGAACATCCATGATCAGTTTGTTAAAACCAAGTCTTTGATAATATTAAATAGATTCCTCATAGATACATGGATATTCCTTCCAGGATAGCCAGTTAACCTAAACATTAGAATTGAGACAGAAGGGCTATCTATCTCTATATGTTAGTTATATACTGTTATAGGAATCTGTAGCACTCAAACACAGTTTTTGGACAACAAAGTGTGCAGTGGAAAATTGCCTCCTTGGAAGATCTTGGATTGCTGCTTCTCTGACCACCCAAGACTCAAAAAGGATTTCATTTCTCCCCTAAACATTATGTCATTGCTTCAGGCATCTGCCTATTTTTTTCTTCTGGTGGAATTTGAAACATGCTGAATTTTCCCAACCTGTGTCAACAACCTATTAAAGGGTACAAACCGATTCATTGAATGCTGGAAGTAAAAGAATTTTTATCCATTTTTTATTCCATAGATGACATATATTCTGCATATATATGGAAACAGCCAACTCCAGTGCCTATTGTAGATGTTAGCAATTAATCATGACACGTGTGCCTTCTAAATCTTTGACCAAGCCCTCCAGTCATGAAGTGAATACTCTTGATATTTGCCATCTTCTTCTAGTCTGACCCTTTTATTATGCTGATAAGGAAAGTAAGGTACAAAGACTTGTAATAGAATCTTTTTTAACTTAGTCACAGAGGTAACTAAAGTTCAGGTCAAGACTGATAAGTACCTCAATTCCTAGGCAGATATTTCTCCCACCACATTATGTTACCTCTTGAGTGAAAAAAATCTAGGGTATAGACTGAGGCAGAGGAAAAATAATTTTCCTTTACTCTTGTTACTGAACCAAACTTCCGTCTGCGCAGTAAAGCCAATCCTTGGACACAGGGTTGTGGTGAAGGAAAGCACAGCATTTATTGTAAGGTGACAGACAAGGAGTCTGAGGCAGCTAATGCTCAAAAGACCCAAACTCCCTGATGTGTTTCAGGGAAGCATTTTTAAAGGCAAGGTGAGGGAAGGGAGTTGCAGGGTATGTGTTCAACTCGTGCACAATCCTCTGATTGGTTGATGGTGAGGTAAGAGGGCAGTGTCACAGGGGTTAACATTATCAATCCATCTGGGAAGACCCCACAGGGGAATAAATATAATGGAAGGCAACGGTTATTTTAGTAAGGTTTTTTTCATACAGATTTATCTCTGTGTGACTCTTTCTCTGCTGATAAGTCAGTCTCCTCTTCCTGGGCACATTCCACAAAGGAAAATTTATGCCCTCATTTTAAGCAGAGCAGAGAACTCTTCATGTATGTGTTGATTCTCAGTTGCCTTCCGCTCAAAATAATCCTTATGCCCAAGTGGCATATTTGGGGGTGGCTTATCCTGGTCCCCTTCAAACTATCAAGAGTGAAGATATTACAACTGTGGTTTCCCATTGGGTAGCTAATTTGATGAAGGCACTAAGCAACTCCTCCAGGCAGTTCGCCAGCCACTCTCCCCCATTTAATCTCTGGGTGTTCTTTCTAGGACCTGCCACTTGAAGTTTCTGCATTACAGCTTTACCAGTCTTCTTTAAATTATCCAATATTTTCAGCAGCTCTTTTAGTTTCTAGATAGAAGAGATTCTACTTGTCTGAGCCTTATGCAGGTCTCTTATGGGTGTCATCAATTTCAAGCAATTAAGTGGTTCCCTTATTTCCAGTTTACTGGATTAAAATGTACCAACAAATCTCTGAGAAACCCTAGTGAAGGGAAAGAGTGTATCTTTTGAATCCAGTTCTTGCTGTGCTAGCTACTATCAGCAAGACCTTAAAGACCTTTCATTATGAAAACTAGATTTCAATGCATGTAGGTCACCCAGGACAGAGTTGAAGCTCAATAAACAGTAGTTCTGATGATGATAAGGATGACGATGACTGGTGGGAATATACTCCTCTGTTTTGTATAGTTTTCTTCAAAAGAACCTAGTTAATTCTCTACAGATTTCTTCCCTCCTCCTCCTCCTTTACTCCCATCCTTCTCCCTTACACATACATCAGACACAATCATACTTAAAGATCTGCAATATTCATTTACTTGGAAAAGACAACAATATCCTGGCTTAGAGAGACTCCATTAACTTCATTACATGCTAAGATTTAACACTTAAAAATCTTAGACAAAAGTCAGGTTAGATGTCTCTTCCTTCAGGCATTGGTCCCTAACGAGGTAGACCCACCAGCAACTGGTACTGAAAGGCTGTACTGATCTCTGTTGCCTATTGATTCATACCTCTTTCCTCTAGACTATAAACTCTTTTGGGGGAGAGTTAGTGTTTAGTTTAGTGTGTCTTGTATCATAGTAGGTAATTATTTCTGAAAAGATAAATGAATTACTGTTATCTGGGATGGAAAGTAGGGAAAAATAGGGAGGTCAATTTCCCAGTCCTTATGATTTGGGGATAATAAATATTTGGAAATTATCTGGACAAAGAGATAGAAGTTACTTAATTTACAGTGATTAAATTGAAGCTATTTAATTAACCCTTTTCCCTTTGAAACACAAATAGCTGATATAACAGGTTCACATTCAGATGCTGTAAAGCAGAAAGATTCATTTTCTTTTTCTTCTTCTTCTTTTTTTTTTAATGAGAAGCCAAAGCACTGGATGATTCATATTTCTAGGAAAATATTCCTATAGGTATTTTCATCTCTGAGTATACATTCACCTTTAAAAGTATGTTTTTAATAAAAAGTAAGACTGTGCATTTATTTATGATGTTTCTTGGTGAATGATCTCCAGATTTTTTTTTTTGTTATTAATTCTATCTGCAGGGCCCACTCTAAGCAAACACATGTCATACGGAAGCTGGTCTTTCCTTTTCTATAACAGGTTCTAATCAATCCCAGCAATAAGCAAAGGAGATATCATGATTGTGCTATGACTGAAGAGATATCAGGATGGGATACAATGAACTTCCTGACATACTGAACTGCTAATGGAAATTCTACCATTAGACCTTCATCCTTTTGACAAGCCATTTATGTCCCTGTTACAATGCAAACAGCCTTGTCCTGGGAGGGAAATATTTACTATGTCTTTCTTAGTAAACAACATTTTGATTGAGGGAAAGTTCAAAAAGCATGCCACAGAGTGAAAGAGGATATTTCTTATATATTCAATAAATGGCTCATATGTAGAATGAATACATATCCTAAAAATGATTAAGAAAACAGTAGATAACCCAACAGAAAAACAGACAAATGACTTGGATAGACATTTATAATACAGGTCGCTCTCATCATGCCCATCACAGCTTAGTAGGAAACCCTCAAAAGGATTAAACTTGTTTCTGAGTGAATAACTGAGTCCCAGAAAAAAAAAAAAACCCCAAAATAATTAGAGAAATGCAAAAATATCGAGCACTTAACAAGTTAAAATTCACACTACCTAGCATTCAATAATAATAAAAAAAAAGATTACCAAGTGTGCAAAGAAGCAGAAAAATATCTGGAATGCAGAGAAAATTAGTCAATAGAAACAGACCCCCAAATTACTCAGATGATAGAATTAGTAAAAACCAATATTAAAACTACTTTTATAACTACATTTCATGGTTATGAAGGTAGAAAAAGACATGAGTATGTTAATGAGAGATATGGAAAATAAAATAAAAATGAACAAAATAGAAATTATAAAATTCTAAACAGAAAAAATTTCAGGGAACAAAAATAAACCAGATGGAATTAACAGGAAATTAGATGTTGCAGAAGAAATAGAAAACGTGAAGATGTAGCAATAAACTGTGCAGTATTAAACACAGAAAGAAATAAGAAAAAAAAAATAGATCATCAGTGATCTATAGGGCAACTTCAGACAGCTTAACATATGTGTAATCAGAGTCCCTGAGGGAGAAGAGAGAGAGGTAAGCCAGAAAAAATATTTAATGAAATAGTGGCCAAAATTTCTCAAATTAAATAAAAATAATGAACCCACAGTTCATGAAGTACAACAAAGTCCACCACAAGAAATATGAAGAAATAGAACCAAGACACATCAAATGACTTAAAACCAGAGACAAACAGAACAATCTTAGAAACAGCTAAAGGAGAAAAAAAGGAACATGTACATGGGAACAAAGATAGCAGTGGTTGTTCTGGGGGAAGGGGAGAAAAGGAGGGACAGAATGGAGCAGGTACAAAGGGGTATGAGGAAACTTTTAGGGGTGATGAATATGTTAATTACCTTGATCGCAATGATGGTTTCACAGGCATATACATTTATCAAAATGTATCAAATTATATATTTTAAATATGTGCAGTTTATTGTATGTCAATCATACCTTAATAAGGCTGTTCATAACTTCATAATGACATACTGCTATGGCCACAAAAATAGATAAAATCAAAAAGCAGGCAGTACCAAGTATTAGCAAAAGTGAAATTTTCACACACCGTTATGAGGGGATAATGCGATAGACAACTTTGGAAAATTCTTTGACGATGCCTCCTAAAGCTGAACTTGTACACGATGCACCAGCAGTTATATTCCTAAGTATGTAAACAGGAGAAATACCTGCATGTTTACCAGATTACATGCACAAGTAACATTGCTAGTAATAACCTGCTCTGGAAAATCTCAAAGTCCGACAAGATTAGAGTGAAGTATGGTATATTCATACTAAGATAGTATATTCATACTATCTATACTAAGATAGAAAACTATAAAAAAGAAGGAAAAACTGCTAAACAACCACGTGGATGAATCTTAGAGGCATAATGTTTAGCAATCCCAAAGAGTATATATCACATGATCCCAACCATATAAAGTTCAAAATAGGCAAAACTAATTAGATATTAGAAGTCATGATGCACAGGACTTCCCTGGTGGTCCAGTGGCAAAGAATCCACCTTCCAATGCAGGGGACCTGGGTTCAATCCCTGGTCGGGGAAAAGATCCCACATGCCTCAGGGCAACTAAGCCTGCTCGCCACAACTACCAAACTCGGGTGCCTCAATGAGAGAGCCCACGTGCTGCAAACTACAGAGCCCACACGCTCTGGAGCCCGAGTGCCACAACTAGAGAAGAGAAAATCCACAGGCCACAACTAGAGAGAAGCCAGTGCGCCACAATGAAGACCTGATGCAGCCAAAAAAATAAATAAATATTAAGAAAAAACGAAGTCATGTTGTGGGTTCCCTTGATGGGAGGAAGTGACTGGGAGGGGACATTAGGGGGCAGTTGTGGTGCTAATAATGTTATATTTCTTGATCTGGATGCTGGTAACTCACGTGTTCGTTTGTAAACATTCTTCAAGTTGTACATTTTGCATGTTTCTCTGTATATATATCATAGTTCAAAATATATATACTTTCATAAATATAGTTTGGGGTAAAAGAGAAACAATGATATATGTATAAATGTAAATATATATAAATATACAACATTGTTTATGTGAATGAAAATTCATGCATACAAAAAAGTAATATACATTTATAAAAGAGCCCCAATACATTAAACATTTAAAAATTTTTGTCTGTGGTTGGGAGATGAAAGAGAGTGGGCAATGGAGATAAAAAGGGGTGGAAGGAAGGAAGGAAGGATAGAAGGAAGGGATTTAACTATGGTTTGTCTCCTTATGAAAAATAATTGCTTATATTTATAAAATGCACTGCTGAGTATGAAGTCATATGTGCCAGCCACATTCTTAGTTTTTTGGGCTCAAATCTATCTTTACCTAAACATCTATGCCTGCTACACTCCTCCCATCCAATCTTTTTACTAACATCCTCCCTATTAACAATAACAAAAAAAGTCAACATTAATTAATTATTTGGTGGTAAATTAGATAATAGGTATAGTTTCCAACACACTTTAAAGGAGTCCTCCAACTAAGATGGCAGTATCCCTAGAATTTCCATATATTTAATTATATCACTTGTGCCCAAAACCCATGCTTTCATACCCATTTTTAATAAAATGCTGGAGCTACCACAAGTCTCTCAACTTAGTATTTCTTTTAATAGGCAGCCCACTAATTAGGAAAACCTAAAGAGAATTTCAAATTCCTGAAGAAAGTTTAACTGTGAGCCACTTAAAATCTATAAAATGTACAATGAGAAAAAGGGCTCATAAATCCTAAATCTAAACGGAAATTTCCAAATGAGGAGAATGGAAATATTTATAACCCCTTACATCTCTAAAATATTCTAAAATGTTCAGACGTGGAAAATTTAGTTGTAATTTCTACTTTATTCTCTCCTTTCCCTACGATTCAGCTTCAGGAATGAATGGATAAAGGAGATGTAAGATTTCAGCCATGACAGAGAAGGAAATCCTGCCATGTAAGACATCATGGATGGACCTTGAGGGCATTATGCTAAATGAAACAAGTCAGACAGACAAAGACAAATACTGTATGATCTCACATGTGGAATATAAAAACGTGAACTCATAGAAACAAGTGTAGAAAGGTGGTTACCAAGGGTTAGGGGATGAGGGGTGGGGGGGATGGTGAGATGTTGGTCATATGGTACAAACTTCCAGTTATAAGATGCGTAAGTCCTGGGGATCTAATGTACAGCATGGTGACTATAATTAACAACATTGTATTATATGTTTAAGAGAATAGATCTTAAATATTCTCACCCAAAAATGATATGGTAATTATGTGGCATGATGGAGGTGTCAGAGCTAACGTTATGGTGGGAATCATTTTATAATATATAAGTGTATCAAATCAACACATTGTACACCCTAAACTTATACAATGTTGTATGTCAATTATATCTCCATAAAGCTGGAAAAAATTAGGAAAACCTAGATACAAATAGATAAATAGATAATATGTGATACATTTATATGATGGCAGATTATACAGCCCTTAAAAAGATAAAACTGTAAAAAATAAAATATTACAGATTATCAACTAGAACAGTGAACAGGAAGCTAGGGTCAAATAATGATAGAAATTTTTGCTACTTAGAAATTCAGCTGTGAATTTTTTTATTATGAGCATCATATTAGAGTAAAAATGCTTACAAGAAGAAACTATTCGATCAAAGTTTGAAACAAGTGAGAGCAGGCTGATACACTCTGACAGAATCAGATTACATATTACAATATCTTTAATCCCCTAAGGAAAGACAAGAAGTAATTTTAAAGTGTTTGTGCAGAGTTCAATGGGAAATTTAACTCTCTAGTAATAGATTTTTATAATGGAAAAACATTTTATTAAACTACTTGCAGTGTTTACTGCCAGGCATGTAATACATGTTTAATAGTATAAAATCAGCTTAAATTTGGGTAATACAACATTCCAGTATGTAGAAAATATAGATGTTTCTGCCTTTGAATCGAATCCCCCTGTATAGATATCTGCCATCTACTCAGGCTTTAGATGTCAAGTGTAGCTATTTCAAATTTGTTAAAATGAATGTTTACCTAGTGGTGAAGGAGATAATTTTGTCACTTTTCTTCCTTGTCACTGATAATTAAAAGCTAAACTTCTTGCAAAATGATACTTTAAAAATGACTTCCTTACCCCCACATGTAACACTTATTAATTCATCGCAGGACAATTCATAATTTTATATGAGCTCCAAACCCTAGCTGTTACAGATGTAATAACAGCATAAAAACCTATGCTTTAAGCAGTGTTTAGCAAAGCACAATTGTTCTCTCTTTGGCATTTGCTCCTTACCTTATACATCTCCTAATCCTTGGTGTGCACATTGAAAATGTCACCGTGAAGCTAATCATGTTTTCACATTTGAACCAGAAAAATCTTGTTTATATGCCTGAATCTCACATCTTCAGGAAATTTCAAACCTCAGAAAGTTCCTTAGATTTGTATTGTGTCTAGAGAAATAAGACAAAAACACATAAACTCACCCTGGTAGAAACAACTTTCTATTAGAAAGTCAGAATATTTTCTGGTAGTCTAGCAAGAATTCTTTAAAGCAAACATACTTTCCCCACATATTGCAAAAAATTATTAGACTTTGGTTAGGTTGTTCTTTTGTTGGAGTGTGATAACATATCAAGGAATTAAGGTCTCTGAAGGCAGAGCAATAAGAAAACTCATTAGTAAAGAAAGATCAATACATACTGACACTCTCCTATGAGGACGTTATGAGAATGAAGATGGAAAAACAAATTTAGGATCTAACCATCAATCTCCTTCATCATTGCACATTCAGATCTAGCCAAGACGACAAGCAAAGGGCTGTGTTCATCTTCTCTTACTTCTGATGTTATGAGCATAGTTCACTTTTACGCTGTAATGTAGAGTTGAGTGCTAATTTGTTCCCTCTCTAAAGAACCTAATTTACATCATGATTATTTGTTATGCTCTAAAGATAGATAATTGTTCTCACCTTTTCCCTCCCTTAACTCAGCTTTTTAACACCTTTTCTAGAGTCTGCATATATGATTTTGTCATTGAAAAAAAATACTCTTTCAGGAAATCGTCTATATAATTTGCAAGTTAAAGTACATAAAACATGTGTTACTATTATAATTTATAGAATTATTTTGCCTGTATTTGACTGGCATAAATTTTGCCAACATTTATTGACATTGAATGTAGACCATCCCAGAAAAATGGCAAGTGCCCCCTTGGGTCCAGGGCATTGCACATGATAGATGCCTGCACATGCACACATACACCCTGTTGAAAAAGTTAATCACACTTGTATAAAATTACTTTCCAGAATCAATTTCAAATCTCTGAAATTTTTGATTACCTATTAAACCCTCTTCCTTGCAAACTAGTAATTACGAAAAGAAGAATGCATATACAATGTGTCATACTTTCTATTTTTAACATTCATTGAAAAACATGGCCAAACTCATTAATTTAAATGAAAGGAAAATTTCCATGCCATTGTTTATTTTCAAAAGAATTCAAAGCCTTCATTTAAATTCAAAAGACAAAACAAAACGAAGTTTCACCAATTACATTCACATTTTTACTATAATTTTACTACCTTATTACCCACTTAGGATCATCTACGTGCTTTTTGTTTTCTTGTTACTTACATGAAGCCATTTATCATGGAATATAGTTCTCCACAGTATTTGCTTTGAGACAAGGTATTACATGTGTTCCTGAGATTTAATAGTGGTAGTTTCCACATGTTTTGGATGCATTATATTGTAAAGTTAAGAGCATAAGTTCTGAAGTAAAAATGTCAGAGTTTGAATCTTGGCTCCAATACTTATTGGCTATATAGATTTTGGGCAATATCTCTGGGCTTCCATTTCCTTATTTATAAACTAGATAAATACTGTCTAGATCAAGGTATTTTTTAAGAGGATTAAATGAGTGCATTCGTGTAAAGCACATAGAAAAATATTTAGCATATAGTAAGTTCTCAGTAAAAGTTATATTTTTATAATTTATATATAACATTACATTTTTATTAAATATAATTTTCCTATGTAGGTAAGCATTCCTATGTAGGTAAACAGTTTTTAGAGAGTTAACTTTTTATTGGGGGGAATATCTTGAACAAGAGGTGCAATGTAGGACAGTGAATGTGAACTAATAAGAGAACAAAAAAAGAAAAAAGAAATCGCCAAAAAAATTCTGAAGGAGAAATGAATGGAAAACAAGAGAAATGGAGAAGGCTACAGATAAGAAGGGAGAAAAGCTACAAAAAAGACCCAGGATGAAAGATTGAGTAGCAGAGCAAGGGACCAAAGCAGAGAGAAGGAGGAAGGCAGGGACCCTGAGAGCTGGAGCCAGAGTGGGAGGGGCACAGACCTGTGTGCACCGCAGCCCACACTGACCTGTGGGGTGGGGAGGGGTGGACCACAGCAAGGGTCTGCAGCCTGGACCAGCAGATCCAGCCGCTGCCATGCTGCAAGATCATCAAGGGGAGAGAAGTCAAGGCCCTGCGCACTAAGGCTGGAGAGCAAAGTGCAGAACCAGGACCTGCCAGTCATAGCACGTGGCTGCAGCCAGGGACAATGCTATGACCTCAGGGAGCTGTTCAGAGAGGGTGGCCACAGCCCTGAGACCAACTACTTCTTTATGGGAGACTTCATGGATCATAGTTTCTATGGCACTGATACAGTCTTGCTGCTGGCATTTAAGGTTGGCCATCCTGACCGTATCACCCTGATCCCAGACAACCATGTAGCCTCCAGGTTGCCCAGGTCTATGGCTTCTCTGCTGAGTGCCGGGGCAATGTGGCTCCGTCACCATGTAGCACTACTGCTCCGAGATCTTTGACTACCTCAGCCTGTTGGCCATCACTGATGACAAGATCTTTTGTGTGCACAGGGCCTCTCCACCTCCATCTAGGCCCTGGACTAGATGCAGAAGATTGACCAAAAGCAAGACGTGCCCCTTGATGGACTGTGTGTGACCTGCTCTGGTCCGACCCTCAAGACACAACAGGGTGGTGTGTGAGCCCTGTGGGAGCGGCTACCTATTTTGCAGTGATGTGGTGACCCAGTTCCATGCAGCCAAGGACACTGACATGATCTGGGCCCACCAACTGGTGACAGGTTATGAATGGCACTTCAGTGAAACTGTGCTCACTCTTCAGTTGTCACCCAACTACTGCTACAACTGTGGGAATGTGACAGCCATCTTGGAGCTGGATGAGCATCTTCAGGAAGATTTCAGTATATTTGAGGCTGCTCCTGAGGGACATGGGGCATCCCCTTCAAGAAGCCAGTGGCTGGGCTTCCCTGGTGGCTCAGTGGTTGAGAATCTGCCTGCCAATGCAGGGGACACGGGTTCGAGCCCTGATCTGGGAAGATCCCACATGCCGCAGAGCAACTAGGCCCGTGAGCCACAACTACTGAGCCTGCGCGTCTGGAGCCTGTGCTCCACAACAGGAGAGGCCGTGATAGTGAGAGGCCCGTGCACCGCAATGAAGAGTGGCCCCCGCTTGCCACAACTAGAGAAAGCTCTCACACAGAAATGAAGACCCAACACAGCCGAAAAATAAACAAATAAATAAATTAATTAAATAAGTTTAGAAGACTTTAAAAAAAAAAAAAAAGAAGCCAGTGGCTGAATACTTCCTGTGAGCCTTTGGGCCCCTGCCCCTTCCAGGCCCTCTGGCCCTCAGACCACTATTGAATGTGCCCTCTTCTCCAGCTGGAGGCTGGGTATAGCGCTCCTTTCAAGGGAGCACTTCAAGGGTGAAGATTTTCTCTGGAGGGCCTCAGAGCCTCAGCTCCAGGCTCCTCCTCTCCCTTCTCCCCACTGGAACCATGAAGTTTCCACTAACGTTTTTGTTTTTCTTTCTTTCCTTTTTTGTTTGTTTTTAGATCAAAATTTTGAGAAAAATGTGTTGATTGATTAAATTAAAAACAGACAATTTAAAGGAAAATATTAGGTAAATAATAGCTCAGGAGTTATTTAGATATAGAAAATCATAAAAATGTGGCTCTGATGATTACAGTTTAGAAAACACCCTTCTATTCCATACTTCTTTGTTTTTTTTTTTAAATTAATTAATTAATTATTATTTTTTTAATTTTTGGCTGTGTTGGATCTTCATTTCTGTGTGAGGGCTTTCTCTAGTTGTGGCAAGCGGGGGCCACTCTTCATCGCGGTGCGCGGGCCTCTCACTATCACGGCCTCTCTTGTTGCAGAGCACAGGCTCCAGACGTGCAGGCTCAGTAGTTGTGGCTCATGGGCCTAGTTGCTCCGCAGCATGTGGGATCTTCCCAGGCCAGGGCTCGACCCCGTGTCCCCTGCATTAGCAGGCAGATTCTCAACCACTGCGCCACCAGGGAAGCCCCCATACTTCTTTCTGATCAGGGTTCCTGCTTTAAGTTTCCCTAGCATATAATTTATTCTAGAGTTATTTCTGGTAACCTATGTTATTATATCTCAATCAGTCTATCAGGTGGGTTTATTTAACATTTAGGTCACATTAGGGATAAATATTTCAATTATCAACTTCATGATAAACCCTGGTAAGAAGGGGTGCCTGTTACGAGAGATGAAATAAGAGGATCTATACAGTGCTTACATCTACTTACTTGTTCTCATCTTTGCAGCTCATGAAAATGTGTGCACAATTAAAGAATGAATGATCTCCTTACTTTTGGTACATGTGTGATGTTTGAGTATACAGTTTTATAGATGATTCTGCTTATATGGTGCAGTGTTGAAGTATTTCAGAGCCCCTTCATGAGCAACAAGTTAGTTTCCAACGGCCTATTTTTAAAATCACAAGTGTAACATCAAGATTCTTCTTAAGGTAACTTCAGTACTCAAATCCAATATTCATATCCACCTGCATCCTTTCTCAAAATATAGTTTTTCTAGGCTGGGAAGCTTTGTGACTGCAACAATGCCTTTTAACTCAAGTGCATTTTGTTGGGGGAATCAATGAAATTCTGCTCTGGAGCATACACCGTGGCATACTGGAATTCAGTTTCTGACCTAATTAAGCTCTGAAGCTGGCGGCTGAAGTTTGCACTGCTTTGCTGTGATGTTCACTAGTTTGCAGACCTTTGAGATCTATGCTAGAGAATAATTGCATAAAAAATAAGAGAAAGACCATATCCTTACCAAAAAAGAGTTTACCAAGGCTGGCAGGGTGACATGCATATAAATGTTGTAGAAATCGTGTGTACATAGAGAATCCTATGCTTAGGTTCTGGATTCAAGAGGAAAACTCTTTATTACTCTACACAAATATAAAGACAATTCTGAGAAAAGACAGCCAGCATAAACCAAAGGAAAGAACAGAGCCTTGGAATAACACAACCCTAGGCTCACATCTTAACTGGAATTTTAATTTTTCCTAGGATCCTTGTTTTTTCTTCTTTTACAACAAGCACTTGATAGAGATAAACTATTACATCTTTGCTTACCCAGAGTGCTGTACGGCATTTCCTCTACTCTCTTATTAGGGCCAGGACAGCTCTCTAAGGCTCTAGGGTTTCTGGAAGGGATTCAGTTCCAACTTCTGCCTCCACATGTTAGAAGAACCATTTCCTACGCCCTTTTGGATGTTAAAACTCTAGTGCCCAAGATGTAGAGGAGGTCCCAACTCTCCTGGAAGCAGCTAAAATGTAAATGTCCTTACCCTTTTGGCTCAGATTTTTTTTACTTGGTTTCTTCCTTTTGAATTAAACCATGTAATTTAAATGTTTTTCATTTAAATATTTTATTCTACTGATTTTTTTTAAAGTGTTGCGGTAAAAAGCAGAGCATCTGATTAGCTTAGTTTGCCATACTGACAAGCATCTCTGTAAGAGATAGTTTGAGGTCTCTATATTTATAGGTGTATACCTCTGCTTTTAGAATGTTACTGCTGTCTTGTGGTAAGCCTGAAATATACAGTTTCATAGTGAATGTGTGTAATAAATTGGAATCTGTCTGGTTTGAAGTGAATGAACCCATTGCTAGGAAAAGAAATTAAAGTAGTATTTAGACCCAGTTGTTTTTAACATCACTAAATAATATTGCCTGTACAGACAGTCCCTGATTCATGATGTTTTGGCTTAATGATTTTTTTAACTTTACCGTGGTGTGAAAGTGATACACATTCAGTAGAAACCATACTTTGAATTTTGGATTTTGATTTTTTTTCCTGCACTAGCAGTATGCAGTATGATCCTTTCTTGTGATGCTGGGCAGGGCAGCAGCTGCAGCTTCCAGTTAGCCCCGCAATCACAAGGGTAAACAACTGATACGCTCACAAACATTCTGTACCCACAGAACCATTCTGTTTTTCACTTTCAGTAGAGTATTCAATAAATTATTTGAGATAATCGACACTTTATTATGACATAGGCTTTGTGTTAGGTGATTTTGTCCAAGAGTAGGCTAATTTAATTCTGATTATGTTTGAGGTAGGCTAGGCTAACCTATGATGTTCAGTAGATTAGGTGTATAACATGCATTTTTGACTTACGATGTTTTCAACTTATGATAATTTCAACTTACAATGGGCATAAAAGGATGTAACCCTATCATAAATCAAGGGAGATTTGCATTGCTTTGATCAATGAGCCTAAGAAGCTTACTATAGAATATTAATAAGGAAATATGTGTTCCTTAAACTAAGTATTGTCTGGTACAATAAATGATGATTTTGAGGGTGAACATGAAGATGAAGGATTTTTTTAAAAGCTTCATAAATAATCCAATTTTTGGAAAATATTATTTTATGATGGAAACACAGATTGGGAAATGCAAAATCAAAAATATATATCTCCAATAATTTTGAAATTAAGTTTGTTACTACAGCATATAATCTATTATTTTCTGGAAACAAAAATATTATTTTCTGGAATATTCCTTTCAACACCATAGAAATATCGAATTAGTCACTCTCTAAATAGAGCATAGCATTTTTTCTGGTTGTATTTTTCTTGATATTTGCCTGAATTGATTCACTCTTATCTGTGTTTAATCCACGTCAGTAACATCTGTTTGAAAATGGGAAGACAATCACTTCTGTTTATAATATCCCAAACAATAGTGAGCTGAATTTATGAACAAATTGACTAACCATTTTGGCATTCATGGGACTACCTACTTCAATATGTTGTATTAACTACCTGTGAGGCTCAGCTTTGATATTGTTAGTAACAATAGAGTTTAATGAAATCTTTACATCCTATTTTTAAGTCAAACTTCACAAATTATAGAAGCTCTTTTTTGCATAACAATTGGGGTTGTAATGACCTGATTGTCTAAATCATATCAAAGGTTAGAGAAGGAGCTTTGCACATTCTTCACAAACTTGTGACACCATTTAATGTGTAACTATGCAACTATCCTGTGAATTTAGAATGTGTAGAAGATTGCTGAAGCTCTCAAATATGTACAGATTTCCCTCTGCTCCAGGTTAGTTGTATGTATTGATCAAATAATTAAAAATATTTTCAAATATCCACAACATTTAACATCCCGCATGCCGCAACTAAAGATTCCATGTGCCACAACGAAGACTGAAGATCCTGCGTGCCGCAACTAAGACCCGGTGCAGCCAAATAAATAAATAAATATTTTAAAAAGGAAATTATTTAAAAAAAAAAAAACTTGACTTCAGAGCAATACATATCATTTAAAAGTAATACACTAATTGTGACTTGCATGGTTATGGTTGTGTTTTTCTAGTAATGGCAGTTGGTTGTACTAATGCCACCACATTCCTTGCTGTATTTGTGACCAATGGTGTGCATTTGTAAGGCAGAGTTGTCCTAGTTAGTAGATATGGAAGTGTTTGCTTCTTGAGATACTAACTAGCTCTTAAGGCAATTTTAACCTGCTGTGTGTATTTGTTTGCCAAAAGAGTACTCTAAAATTCACCTTATTCACCAACTGAGTCAATGAGCACATAAATCCCCATACCTTATTAACTATGGAAGATAGAAGTTAAAATTGCTCTGTTTTCAGTGTCTGCATGTACCCGGTGCAGGCATAGAAATGTATTGGAAACATAACCCAGAAATTTATATTCTCAGTTTTGTCATTGATAGTTAGCTCATTCCATTTTATTTGAATTTGTGCTTGTATAAAATGGGAATCTGGTTTAGAATGTGGAATAAGGTCATCTAAATGTTAATGTCCTGGCTGCCTTGTCCCCATTTTTACTTGGGGACCATAGGAGGTCATGGATGGGACTGATGGGCTGCAGGTGTGTTATAGACTGGTTCTCTCAAGGCAAGAAGACAGTCAGGTCCAAACACAAACCAAGTTCAAGAACCAAGAAGTTCAGCCCTGAGGTTAGGTTTCCAAACCAATGGATAACCTAAAGATGCAAAATTCAAATGAAACAATGGAGAAAGAGCTTAATGTTAGAAAACGGACCAAGAGTAGATTATAGACAGTTCAAAAGCTGGCAGGCATCTATCTTAAGTTTTCATTCAGATGTTGGCCTATGGAAGAGTAGGGACATATTTTGGGCCAAAAGTATCAGTGGGGAAAAGACACTGACTGTAAAATACTAAGCTTCTGATAAATAAAAAGACACTAGATTTCAAACTAAAAAGCCCCAAATGGGACGTTCTGCACTACTTCTTTTAGTTATGACCATAGATAATTTTCATAGTTTATTTGTACTTTAGTGTCTGTAATTCTAAAGCCAAAATAATAAAATAACTTCTTTAACATGTGACAATAAAACGAGGATAATGTAATTAGTCTATAACAGTGTGCAGCAAATTATTTTTAGCTATTTATTTGTAATATTTTTATTTCTCAAATTGTCAGGTTTTTACACACAACAATAAAGGTGTTAAGCACATATATTACTTTAATCAATTAGTGAAGTAAAATTTTTCCTGTAACCTAATGAGAATAGAATTTGACCACAATTATATTGACTTTTCCATCATTGCATCCTTTAGTTTAGGGCAGTGGTTCTCGACTTTGATGAATAGAATTACTATGTGAGCTTTTAAAAAGTATCCATGACCAAGTACTACCCCAGAATAATAAATTCAGATCTTGGGATGAGACCCAGTCATCAGTATTTTTTTAAAGCTCCACAGGTGTTTTCAACGTACAATAAGGGTTGACAACTACATTTAGGAACACTAACCAATTAACCCAGTTGATAATCTACTTGTCTTAGCTGGGCTGGTCTACCACGGTTTTGTCAACAATGTCTTCTGAAAATAAATCATCTACTGAGGGATAAGAATCAGGAAAAGAAAACTCTAATCCTTTGAAATTCACTTTGGAAAATGTTATGCCAATCTGTTGTTGCCAAACCTCATGAGGCATCCAAGATTGGAAAATTCTTCTGATATTAAATTAAAACTGCATTCTTTTCTTGTTTTTGGAAAAGGAGCTTAGAAATTACTCATGTAGCATATAGTTTACCACAAAACTCTAGGAAAAATTCAGCCAAGCTATGCAAAGAAGAATTCTTAATCTACACACATTTTTCTAGAGACATAAAATATTTTTAGAGTACTCTTTCAGCAAACAAATACACGGCATCGATATACAGTCATCTTCTACTTTCCGTACACAGACAACGTTCAAATAGATCCATTCTCTACCTTTCAATCCAGGCAGAAACTCTGTGTGATGAAGCACATGGCCGCCTATAAATTATGAGCATAGTATGCATATGCCATTGCTTAATCACCAGAAGACTTGCTCTGGTCCTTGAATACCAGCTGAGTCTGAACAATGGGCAAGGCACTAACAATTTCCCAGACAATTTGGAGTAAGTGGACCCTTCTGCATAAATCACTGAAAGAAAGTTGTTTGCAAAGCTTGAGAAAAACCAAGCTGGAAGGGGTGACTAAGGGGGCCACGCTGGGTAGACTAGTAACTGTGTTTTGGGTGAGAGATCAAGGCATGAAAAATTATCTATCTGCATAAATATAATCCTCTAGGTCAATGTTACTCAGAGCTGGTCTAGAGACAGTTGGTGGTCTAATAACTGTTTGTTGCCAGTTAAAGTACAGAAACTGAAAGTTAGCACTTAGAAACTTTACAGAAACTTGACACAATAATCTTATATCTGTTAAATCTAATAACAAAAATATTGGCTTGTATTTCATATGTCTTTTCTCATTTCATTTTTCTTATAATTACTTGTAATTATATTTTACATAAAATGTCAGTGAATGGCAGATTGAAAATAAAAAATAAAATGGGTCCTTCACCACAGATAGTTCCAGAAGCACTGCTGTAGTTTACCTCAAAAGGAAATTTTGTAAAATTATTTTGCTTAAACTACAATGTTATAATAAAATGAAAGATAGATTTAAAATATGTAGTTATAAATCCATCATGCTGCTTTTGAACTTTAAAGCAAAAAAAAAAAAATCATTTATCCTGGTCATTTTCTTTACAAGTGTTAAGTGTTAATGCCTATACCATAGTATGGATATAGAGATTAAATTAGATGACATAAATTAAAGTAGTGCAGTCTTTAGCAGAACATATATGGTCTTTATGATCTGGTCCCTGGCTATCTTCACATCCTCATCTCCTGCCCTTACTCCATATGCATGTGAACTAAAACTATAGCCACCTAGAAACAGATTTTAGTTGTTTAGTCTGTGCTTTCTTTTAAAAATATTTTAAATAACAACATAAAAGTGTTCAAAGTTCACCAAACTTAAGAGAAATACAGTCATTTTTCAGATTCAAGCAACCATAAAGTAAAAATACACCAATTGTGCAGAAGAAGAAAGATTTTACCTGACAGTTAACACCAGAAAGCAATTTCTTCCATTATAACCTATACAGAAAATACCGTAGTGTGATTGTTAGATGTTTTGTAATGTGTCGAATATGGAGATTTAAATAAATGGCTACAAATTCTTTGGCACCCCTGTTATGAAGACATGGGGTTTAAGACCCTATTCCTTCCACTGGTACTGTGTCAATCAATGGAATATGAAGAAAGTGGCATTCTGTGACATTTGAGGCTAATTCGGTAAAGAGTAGGCAGCTTCCATCCAGTTCTTTGGAAAGCTTGTTCTTAGGCCTTTTCCTCCCTCTAGGAACCAGCCTCTACTGGGAGAAGCCCAGGAAACCTAGAGAGTTCATGTACAGTCATTCTCAGTATCTGCAAGAGGATTGGGCTCCAGAAGCCCCTGCGGAGCCCCAAATCCTTGGATGTTCAAGTCCCTTATGTAAAATGGGTAGTAAAGTAGCCCTCCGTGTCCCCAGGTTCTGTCCACATCTATGGATCAACCAACCAGGTAGATGTAGATATGGACAGCCAACTGTGTAGGTGCTCTGGCTTTAAGACCACCTCAGCCTTGGTGGTACACATGTGAGTGAAGGAGCCTCTGGGTGACTCCAACTCCCAGCTATTTAAGGCACCCCCAGCAGTTCCAATCTTCCCAAGTGAGTACCCAGTTTCATGAAGCTGAGTCAAGCCCTCCCTGCTATTCTTTGTTCAAACTCCTGGCTTACATCATCCATAAGCATAAAATGGTTGCTGCTGTATGTCTTCAGGTTTGGAGTGAGTTGTTTTGCAGCAATAGAAAACTCCAACAGGAAATGATATTTTCACAACAGCCTTATGCTTAGAGATGGTGATCATTTTTTTTCTCTTATTAAACCTTTCAGTAGACTTTATTGGTCCTGTGTGAAACAAAGCATAATCAACATCGATGAAAGTTTATGAATGCAGAGATGCTACATCTTGAAGAAAAGATTCTTTTCAATGACTCCAGGCCATTGCAAATACTATCTTTCTGCCTGGACTGCCCACAACTCCACCTCCACCTTCACCTTCAAGCAGCAGATCTTTCAAGGTCCACTTTAGATGTTTCTTCTGTGTTGCCCCTTGAAAATTCAACCCTACTCCAGGCAGAATTAGTGGCTCCTTCCCCTCTGCTCCCAGAGCACTCTGTAGTGTAGCACTTATAATGTTATAATAGAGTTTATACATCTACCCTCCCCCATCTCCAACTATTCTGAGGACTCCTTGAGGGTGAGGATAATACTTAACACTTTTCTTCTTTGGCTTACCTGTTTTATCAGGTTATCTGGTATATAACCAGTACTTTAAAAATGCATGTTGTATTGATTGATCATGAAATATATAAGGTTCCATAGGTTCCCTAAGGTTTTGATTCCTGGATTATACACAAGCTAACAATGTTCTATACTGTCACACAAGGAATTATAAACCTTAATAAAAAGACCAGTAAACACAGATTTACCATACAGAATGCCTATTCAGTTAACCATTCTTTGCCATAATGGCTCTTGAAAAATTGACACTTTCCAAACAACTCTTTTTTTTTTTTTTTGATATAGTGACCTGTATTTCCCAAAGCACATAAAGCAAATGAGCATAAAAATGATATTTCGACCTTGTAGTCTTTGGAAAAGGCATTCTTTTTTTTTTTTTTTTTAAGTCTTTATTGAATTTGTTACAATATTGCTTCTGTTTTATGTTTTGGTTTTTTGGCCGCAAGGCATGTGGGATCTTAGCTCCCTGACCAGGGATCGAACCCGCACCTCCTGCATTGGAAGGCAAAGTGTTAACCACTGGACCACCAGAGAAGTCCCAGCCAGGAAAAACATTCTTTTTTATATGACTCAGTTGTTAGTCATCAAATATCAGATGAAACAAATTTGAACTGTGCACCATGTTTGAATAAACTAAAAGTCTTTTATTTTCCTTAAGTGTGCTTAGTCAGAAAGATGAAGAGGTAACATTTTTGGTGACTTTTCACTCTACGTACTAAATAAACTTTATTGTCTTTCTGAGTGCTCTCATCTATAGATATTATTTTGACTAAAGGTATCTTTCTATGCTATAACTTTAAATTTTAAGTGCACTTTGAGTGCAAGATAAGCATGATCCATCAAATTGTTAAAAACATTAATACAGAAAGTTGTTCAGAGGGAAGAATGTATCTCACAAAGAACAACTACTTTCAACACTCCTCCACTAATATCCTCCATCACGTCTTTTCCTGCTTTGGTGAGTACAGTAAACTTCACGTCATTACTTTTTATGCACAAACTACTTTATTTATTTTAAATTCCATGTTACTTACTTACATAATGTCATAACGATTGAACAATATTTTGATTGTTCAATTAAAATATTTTTCTTTCTATAAACATTTTTGGGGTATCCTGGGTTGGAATGAAATTCGTCATAATTTTTCCATTAAAATTAATGAAAAAGCTTTCTCATACAATAGCTTTTCACTTAGCAGCAGGGTTTTTAGAAACAAATTAAGGTTGTTAATCAAGGGACAGGTCCGTTATGGAAGCTTGGTTAACAAACTCTGAGATTATTCTCACTAATGTATGGAGGAGGAAAGGGTAGAACAGGCAGACCCATTAGGAGACTTCCTCAATTGCCCAGAGAAGAAATCATAATTTCTTGGATGAAGGTGGCAGCAGTGTGAGTGGTGAGTAATGGTCAGATTCTGGATATATTTTAAAGATGGCCTCATCAAGTTTTGCTGTTGAACTAGATATGTAGTGTGTGAGAAAATGAAGAGTCAAAAATAACTTCAAATTCAGAGATATCTAAAGCATACCTCATGCCACATAAAGGATAAACTTGAATTAGAACTAGGATCAAGGCGTTTTTTGATATCCATTCTGGAGCTCTTTCCACCATCTCCTGCTACCTAAAAGGAGAGCAACTTGTATTTGATGTCTCCATAGGTGCTTCAGGACAAAAGAGCAGGAAGCCTTTTTAGTTACTGCTAAAAGAAGGTCTTTTTTCAGGAATTTTTGCATGAAGAACTTCAAATATCTATTCTGGAACACTGAGGACCTGCAGCTGCTTTGAGGATTTGCTCCAAAGCATTCTAAATCCTTAACCAGTTATCACTGAGGTCAGAGGAAGAAAGAGCATTATTTTGATGTTCTTGCAGATTTGGGGGTTGACTCAAAATAACTCCTCATGGAAAGAGCATTCAACTAGGAAGCACACCAGTTTTTAGTTTTCAGCAGTACCACCAATTGGCTAAGTCACAAACTCTTTGAGATCCAGATTCCTCATCTCTAAAGTAAGGAGCCGGGATGAATAGAATTTTTCAACTAGTTGATATAAATCTTGTAGAGCATGCAAAGCCCTCCCTGAGAGCTGTCTTTCTTTACAGTTTCTGGGCCTACAGAAGTGCCTCAGACACTTGTCTTTCTGGTAATCTCAAGGTTCTGAGGACAGAAGTGGTAATTCCTGTTGCTCGTAAAACTGGAGAAACCTTTGAATCAGTGGTTCTCAAAGTTCCTCTAGTTTTCAAACTTTGATTTGATAGTGTTAGTCACTGTGTTTGTCTTAAAACACTTTCTGAAGTAGATAAAGTGTTGATTATAATTTTGTAAAAAGGATTTTGAAATAAGAAAACTAGTATTTTTGAACTTATATTTTGTGTCAGGCAGTAGAATAGATACTTTAATTATATAATTATATCCTCACAATAAGTAGGTTGTATTATTTCCTGTTTATTAGGCAAGGACACTGAAATTTAAGGAGGCCAAGTCACTTGTCCAAGGCCACACAGTGGTGGAGTTGGGGTTCAAACCCAGGTTTGTCTGGCTCCAAAAACTTTTATTACACCAAGCGTATCAGTAATGATAGCAGTTTTCATCATCATCATCATCATCATCATCATCATTATTGCAAAATACTATCAAAAAAGAAAAGGAAAATAATTTGCAATTATATATTTTTATTACTCACAGAGCACCTTCATACAATTGGTAGGTGATAGGACATGTGGACCTTGAGTTAACTCCTAGGAGATGGGCATGAAATCTGTTCTGTTCATTCCTCCAAGGCTATGCCAATTGTTCTTAAAGCCACACTCAATCTTGGCCACAGCAGTTGGGCAATGGTCTCTTTCTAAAAGCCAGATGCCTGATGTGTGACAGTTTCCAATGGGAAGCAATTGATTGGGTGGGGAAACTTAATTTTATTGCAACTTACAAGACTAAAAAAAAATTACATTTTATAAAATTGTATTTTATACAATTACATTGTATAAAATTGTATACACAATTACATTGTGTAATTTTTTTTACAATGTAAAAAATACATTGTATTTTTTTAAAAACCGAAGACAAAAATTTCCTATTTGTTTTTTTTTTCCTTTTTGTTCTTTTTTGGCTAAGAATTGATAATTATCTACTTGTTAAAAAAAGGTAAAGAAAAATTTCCAAAACTCGAATGAAATATTAATTTAAAAGTGGAAAGTGATTTTGTTTTTAGAATTCAGTGAGAGTTGACCGCATAAGGGCATGAAAGAGACAACAGTCAGCTAAGATCCCATTAAGACATAAAATTAAAAGCCAGAAAATTTGCTTTTGAAAACAGTTTTAGGGAAAAAAGGGCAATGAAAAATGAGCCAAAACAAGGTAAAAATGAAGCAAATGGGCAGTAAAGAGAGGGGAATTTGTAGTAAAAATAAGTGTAGAATTATTTATTTGGGTAGGGAGATTGGGGCCATTTCAAAGTACAGCAATGAGAGAATTTTCCCACAGTTTAGAAATAAAGGGAAAAAACGGTATTGCTAATGGGTAAAATGGCACAAAGCCTAAAGGATTTTTATCTACATTTGACTAAGAATGGAAGTCATATTAATTTTACATTATAATTTGCTGCATAATGATAGTTATGTTGGCTGTACAGAGACCCAGCCCATAAAGTTTAGCAATATTATATTTGAAAATTAGTATAATCTGATTGAAAAGTATTTGAGAGGTAAGCTAGTCACTGTTCTGGACTAGAAAGAACTATTATATCATAAATAGTGGTTAATTATTCTTTATTTCACCTGGAGAAAGAAAAGAATAACTAATCTTTAATGGCGGCAACGGGTTTTGAGTTTGGATGAGAACAGGGAGATAAGTGCAACCCAGAAACATTCATTAAGGCAGGTATGAAAATATTCCTCCTTGGAGAACAAGCCAGACATTCATATGGAATGGTTTAGGGGACAGCATTAGAGACCCTGTCAGGACTTTCAGGCACAGTGCTACGGCAGACCGTCCAGAGGACTTGGTCATATATGCTATTCCTCTTTAATTCCTCATTCCTTCACTGTACCTTTTTATTTGCTTTCCCCAAGTCAGTTTTTTTTTTTTGGATCAAAGACTTACTTCCAGTCTTCCTTTCCAATTCAGTGTTTGATTTTTCTTTTGTTCCCACCTTATGTTAACTCTTACTGGGGGAAAAGGAGAGGGGGGAACAGAAACTGCATCCTGGCATCAAGAATGTTCTTCCAGGCTAAGTGCAACATAGGGAAGAGAAATGCTTCCCACAAGCTGGGAAATTTCCAGCTCACCAAAGCAGATGTTGGATGTGCATTTGCTCACCAATGAAATGTTATTTATTGCTTACTAAGAAATTAAGCTGGAACTAAATTATTTGGAATGTGTTTCAACTTAAAAAGATATTGAGGGGATTCATTACTTTGAGACTTGAAAAAAACTGAATGTTGAAGTTTTTCCAATGACTTTAGTGAAAAAGGGATGAACCTAATCTGTTGTGGAAAGAGATGTTCGACAAGAAGCAGATTTCCAGCTTTCTAAGGGCTATAAAAGTCTTTTGAGATGGAATGCAAACCAGACCCCACCCTTTCAATTATGCAGTTTTGCAAGAAGAATGCAATACTCTGGTCACCAAAATAACACAAACACTTCTGCCTTTTAGTTAGTAGTTAGGCAAGATGATTTAGAATGTTAACCATCTCTTTTATTACTTGGCAGCTTTGGGGTATCTGATTTAAGCCATGAATAATCCCCTTTGAAAACAAAACATCTCCTCCAGTGGGATAATTAGACTATTACTAAGGACAAACTATCCAACATCAAAAGCCTACACCCTAAGAAGTCACGCAACAGGCAGTCTTCTCCCCAAATTAAAAGCATGCTTAGCATTAGAGGTCACTGCAATAAATAAAGGGATGTAAAATAATTACTTACAAGTTTCAGTCAAAGAACTACAGCACAAACTATAATAAAAAGTGACTGGCTTCTGAAAAATGAATATGCTAATTATATTCAATGTTTGAATCGGTGCTTGGAAGCCTGTCCCCCATTCTCTGATTGAGTCATTAATCATTCCTGTGAGGCCACTATTATTCCAAGGGATCCTCAGTAACAGAATCAAGGATATTGCTGCTAACAGTATTAGAAATGGGAGTGGGGAGAGTCAATGGAAGTCCCAGATGGTAATAATTACATTAAGACTACCACCCAAATTATAAGACTATTTTCTCTCAAGGTCTAGATGTGCAATTTTTTTTTGTGCACAAAGCTCATAACCAAGTGACCTATTATTAATCACAACATCAAGTCCACATCCACTTTACTCATCAGTTGAATGATGATAAAATAATTGGCTCTGCTCATGGCATTTTTTTAAGTTGGCTGCTAAGTTATCTACAATGCTCCATTCTTTTAAAAATTACTAATGAATGATCAGAGCGTGGTAATTTTTAATTGAGTATTTCCAAGCTCACCCTACTCAAGGAGTCATTTATAGCATCAACACTAAATTATTTGTGACAATGGAAGACAGTCACTTAGTAAATATTTTAGGTTTCCTGAGGATTTTATTTAAACTACTATTTGCATCCAACCACTTTGGGGATCTGATAGTGCATGAATGCTTACTGAATTTCTTCTCTCTTTTCCTTTTATCTACTGGAGGAGATGCTAAATTATAGTGAAATCCTCAAAAGGAAGATATTTGAAGAGAGGAGTAATTATAAAAGGCCCTAGTCAAGGAAACACTGATTGCAATACTTCCTAAAAAGCTATTCAGGCAAAATTATAGACACAGAGAACTGAACAGTGATTGCCAGGGAGGAGGGGGTGGGGATGGCTATAAAAGGGCAGTGGGAGGGATCCAGTGGTGATGGAATGTTCTGTATCTTGACAGTATCAGTGCCATCCTCTGGTTGTGATATTACACTCGAGTTTTGCATGATGTTGCCATGAGGGGAAACTGGGTAGCTCTGTACGTTTTCTTAGAACCACATGTGAATTTACAGTTATCTCAAAATAAAAAGTTTAATTTAAAAAAAGCTATTCAACTGAAAATTGTTCTTATAAATTAATTGTTATCCATAATGTTGTTATGAAACCTAAAACTGAGTCAACTATTTGAAAAGTAATAGAATTAAAATGTATTCCTCATTCAGTGGAATGTATTTGCTCTACCCAACTTTGTCATATTAAGGCCCAGAAGTTTTATGATCAAGACTTATTGGGTAGCTACACCCAACTCCACCCAACTCCACTTGTACCCTCTTTGCTTCAGTTCACTTATCTATAAAATAGAAATAACAATAGTGCATTTCTTACAGGTCTTTTTTTGAGCATTAGAAGAGATAACATAAATCAAACGCTTAAAATAAAACCTGGAATATAGTAAGCAACAAATAAATGTTAGATGTTCTTGGTGGTTATGCAAAATTTAAGAGTAGAGATGATCTGATGTGTGTATTGACCTCAGTTTTTGTGCCACCCCAGATCAGTTCAGCCTTGCCAACTTCCTGGTGAGAGTGACTCTGGAGATGGCTCATCCCATCCCCCTTAGTCATAAAGTTTCTGCCACCCACTGAGAAACTCCTCACACTCAGCTGTCCCCAGGAGCTGCCTAGAACCACTCAGTAATACAAGGCCAAGGTTCAGAGGTGATAATATTCCTCAGGCTGACCAGTGAGACATATGAGACTGGAAATAACCAGCAGATAAATGGTTTACCCCTTCTTCTCCTATAATGGACTGTTCTGAGGTACAATATATGGCCTCTCAGTTTCCCCATCAGACAAAAGCAGTCAGCTGTGCCTTTCGTGACACTCTGGTCACCCTGGTAACAGATTCTCTCTCTCTCTCTCTCTCTCTCTCTCTCTCACACACACACACACACACACACACACACACACACACACACACACACACTGTCCTCAACTACATCCAGAAACTCACTGCAGTGCTCCACTGTCTCATTTCTCCAGGGTCTTGCCTTTTGGGGGCTATTATGGACCTCTCTGAATACCTACTCTCAGCCGGTGATTGGCAAAGAAGTTGTCACTGTATAAATAGGGTTATCATATGAAGATGAGAAGTTAATTTGATTTCATTTTCTGTTCAGCATAGACACAGATAAGAGCCATTGCTCTGGAAATTTCCACACTCCTCATGAATTTTACTTTTAAAATCATTCTTGTTTTCTTATTTTTACTTGTTTAAGTGTAGTCCCAAATGCAATTTTATGCAGTATTAATTGTAATACTAAGCAGTTGATAGTTGAACATTTGTTAAATAGATGATAGTTTAAATATTTTTTCTCTTCCCCTCTAATTCAGTTACTCTATACTGATTTGGCATACTGTACAAAAACATTACAAATAAGGTTTTGATTTTATGGTTTGTAAAGAAACACAAATGCCAGATACCAAGCAGTAAAATTCCTTTACTGAGTAAATGAGTGCAAACAGCATCCTTTGTAATACTAATTATCCCTCCTCCGCTGTGTTTAATGAAGATATAGCCTGTGTTCATTTTCTTTTCCTGCAAAAATGTATTCAATATAAGCAAAAATATAGGCAAAGGAAGTCCCCAGCTCACAAATTTTGCTCAGAAAATTTGCTAATAAGGCTATTTGGAACTTGCATAGAAATGATGTTAGAAAATTATGATTAGATATTCAGATAAGCTCAAAAATTGTACTTACTTTTATGTGTCTAAAATATGTGTGTGTGTGTACATGTGTGTATGTGTTCACCATTTTTTTTAACCATACATTAACTAAAAGTTAGAACACTCTTTCTGTGGGAGTTAAGTCCCTGTGCCAGGCTGGGATGCCAGGAATCCTCTGTCCCAGGCCCAGGAAGCAGAATGCGAACACGCCCTCTGCAAGCTCGGCAGTAGCATAGTAAGTTTTGGGTTTGAGAATTGGAGGGGTCTCTTCCCTAGTCCCCAAACTTGCTAACTCTTTGAGGCTGTATAATTGCTTAATACAAGGGTATCTCTCTCCAGGAGTCCTCTATAGGCATAGTTATTTCTTTCTTTTTACAAAACAAGAAAGCTATTCTACCAGAGGTTTTATATTCAAATCTGGAAGCAGCTACCTTAATCCCAGGGTAGGTGAAAAAATAGGCCAACAGGTCCCCAGCAGCTGTTCATTTGAATTTTTTATTAATTTGTACCCCATTATTATTCTCAAAATGGTTTAAAGCATGTCATGGATTTGGATTCACTTCGACATAGCAGGATAATCTGTTTTTAAAATAAAGAAAAAAAATGGGCAAAAGAAAAATAGGATAAAAGGAGTTTAGTAGGACGAGGAATTATATCAGTGCAGATCATCTGCTGACACGAAGTCTCTTATGATTGTTAGAGTTGGGCCACTGTCTATAAACTATCAGCCATCAGAAAAAAGAAATTTGATCAGTTATATTATTCACAGTCTTCACAATATTAAAACAAAAACCAAAAAAACAGACACTTAAGGCATACAACCAATCCTGATACTGAAACTAAAGAGGAATTTTTTGTTTGATATGTGTAGTGAGAACTTTGTGTAATATAACCCACATTCTTATTCTGTTGCAGGGAGTTTTGTAAGATTGTCTCTGCGAAAGGCACATCTGTCAGAATTCAATACGATGCATTCTAAAATGTGTAATTCCAAGATTGACTTGACCAAGAGGGAGAGCAGTGAGTTTCTAGATGATGGGATGGGTGTTTTCTAGGATGTCCTCCACAAATATTATTTCTTTCAGCTGAGCTTTCATAGGTATTCGCCTTGCAAGTAGCCAGAAAACAGCTGTATTCCCTTGCCAGTTGAGTTTAGGCGTTAGCAGCTGAGCTGCAGGTGGGATTGACATTCTCCCTTAAAGACTGAGAAAACAAACAAGTAGAAGTCCCTGAGTGGGAGACCACAACTGAGGCACTTTATGGTGAGTTAAGGAATAAATAAGCAGGGCAAGGCTACACTCAGAAAGTCATATTCGGACCATTGTAACAGAAACAAATGAACCAACAAGAGGGCACACTGGACTCCATAAAGTATTACTGCAATACTTTTAGCCAGGAAATATGTAAAAATCAAATACTCCTAAAAGTACACCTTAAAATTCCTATGTATAGGGCTTCCCTGGTGGCGCAGTGGTTGAGAATCTGTCTGCCAATGCAGGGGACATGGGTTCGAGCCCTGGTCTGGGAGGATCCCACATGCCGCAGAGCAACTGGGCCCGTGAGCCACAATTACTGAGCCTGCGCGTCTGGAGCCTGTGCTCCGCGGCGGGAGGGGCCGCGGCGGTGAGAGGCCCGCGCATCGCGATGAAGAGTGGCCCCCGCTTGCCGCAGCTGGAGAGAGCCCTCGCACAGAAACGAAGACCCAACACAGCCAAAATCAATCAATCAATCAATCAATCAAAACATACGCATCTGATTCAAGATCCTCATTAAAAAAAAAAAAAAAAAAAAAAAAAAAAAGACTAGGTTAAGCAATAAGAAATTTAAAAAAAAAAAAAAAAAAAAGAGTGGCCCCCACTTGCCGCAACTAGAGAAAGCCCTCGCACAGAAACGAAGACCCAACACAGCCATAAATAAATAAATAAACCCAAAGTTTAAAAAAAAAAAAAGAATTACCTCTTTAAATAAAATAAAAAAAAAATTCCTATGTATAGACAGTAGGAGATTATCTTTGACATTTTTTTCCTGAGTTTTAATGAAAATATTTATGAAATGTGCCACCTATCTCCAGGTTATTCAACAGAATGCATAACACATATATTAAACTTTTAGGTTAATTTTTAGGAAACTTGTAAAGAAAACTTATAATAGTGAAATTGATCTCAAAGATTACTGAGATTCCTTTCCTTATTTCTATTCTAAACTTTAGAAATATATAGCTATAGATGCAAATGTAGATGATTTGGGACATTGGGTGGAAGAGGTGCCAATCCTAGAAGAAGTCACGAAATATATAAACATTCCTGATATCAATTTACTTATCAATTTACTTAACCTCTTTCTTGAAAAACAAAGGTTGGATCCAAATATCTGTGGTACATTAAAGACGGCCAAAAATTCTTTGCTTTTCCTCCCACTGAGTGGTAGAATCTAATGATCCTTCCTTTGAATCTCAGTTAGCCTTAGCTATTTGGTTGACAACAAAATGCAAGGGACTTGAATCTTACAGCTTCTGCCTCGGTATTTTGTAGCACTTGCTTTTAAAGCCCTGGGCTCCCTGTCAGTCCAACTACCCTGAGACCACCCTGCTGTGAGGAAGACCAAGGAAACCATGTGGAGAGATGAAGTGATGCCGGCCAATCCCCCGCTGTTCCAGCCAACTCAGCGCAGGAGCCAAGTATGTGAATGAAGTTCTTGTGGACCTTCCAGACAAGGCCCGCTCCCTCTGGCCCCAGTTGATACTATGTAGAAAAAAAGAACTACCCAGCTGAACCCTGCCTGGATTCCTAGCTCACAAAAATCACATGATATAATAAAATGGTTCACTGTCTGGCTTACTTCACTTAGTGTGATAATCTCTATGTACACCCACGTTGCTGCAAATGGCATTATTTCATTCTTTTTATGGCTGAATAATATTCCATTGTATATATGTACTACATCTTCTTTATCCATTCATCTGTTAATGGGCATTTAGGTTGCTTCCGTGTCTTGGCTATTGTAAATAGTGCTGCAGTGAACATTAGGGTGCATGTATCTTCTCCAGTTAGAGTTTTCTCCAGATACATGTCCACATCTTTATTCCTGCCCTGCAACTAGGTTCATCAGTACCATTTTTTTTTTTTTTTTAGATTCCATGTATATGCATTAGCATACAGTATTTGTTTTTCTTTTTCTGACTTACTTCACTCTGTATGACAGACTCTAGGTCCATCCACCTCACTACAAATAGCTCAATTTCATTTCTTTTTATGGCTGAGTAATATTCCATTGTATATATGTGCCACATCTTTCTTATCCATTCATCTGCCAATGGACATTTAGGTTGCTTCCATGTCCTGGACATTGTAAATAGTGCTGCAGTGAACACTGTGGTACATGTCTCTTTTTGAATTATGGTTTTCTCAGGGTATATGCCCAGTAGTGGGATTGCTGGGTCATATGGTAGTTCTATTTTTAATTTTTTAAGGAACCTCCATACTGTTCTCCATAGTGGCTGTACCAATTTACATTTCCACCATTAGTGTAGGAGGGTTCCTTTTTCTTCACACTCTGTCTAGTATTTATTATTTGTAGACTTTGATGATGGCCATTCTGACTGGTGTGAGGTGATATTGTATCTTTGATTTGCATTTCTCTAATAATTAGTGTTGTTGAGCATCTCTTCATGTACCTTTTGGCCATCTGGATATCTTCCTTGGAGAAATGTCTATTTAGGTCTTCTGTCCATTTTTTGATTGGGTTTTTTGTTTCTTTGATATTGAGCTATATAAGCTGTTTGTGTATTTTGGAGATTAATCCCTTGTCAGTTGTATCACTTGCAAATATTTTCTCCCATTCTGTAAGTTGTCTTTTTGTTTTCTTTATGGTTCCCTTTGCTGTGCAAAAGCTTTTAAGTGTATCATATGATATAACTTATATGTGGAATCTAAAAAACACGATACAAATGAACTTATTTACAAAGCAGAAATAGATTCACAGACATAGGAAGCAAATTTATGGTTACCAAAGGGGAAAGGGGGTGGGGGGAGGGATAAATTAGGAGGTTGGGATTAACACATATACACACTACTATATATAAAATAGATAACCAACAAGGAGTATAGCACAGGGAACTAAACTATACTTAATATTTTGTAATAAACTGTAAGTGAAAATAATCTGAAAAGGAATATATATATATTTATATATATATAACTAAATCGCTGTGCTGTACACCTGAAACTAACATGATATTGTAAATCATCTATACTTCAATTAAAAAAAGAAATAAGAAATAATTTTAAAAATTCTTTTTAATTTAAAAATATTAAAAAATAAAATGGCTCATATTTTAAGCCACTAATTTTGGGGCTAACAAATAAAGATAATTGGAACATCTGAATCACATGGTACATTGTACAGCATGACTGCTTCCCATATTTCATGTCAGTTTATTCATTTGCACAATAAAAACTTCTTCAGCACTAGGGTCATTCCAGGAAGCTTGGTAGAGATAGGGTTGCAATATTGAGCCTGACATGATTCTCATCCTCAGGTAGCTTTCTCTCTGGTGGGGCAAACAAACAACTAAGTTAATAGTTATGGTTTAATGATATAAGCAGGGCCACACTCCAGGGGTATATTTGCATTGCAGCCTCTGCGAATGATGCCCACTGTAGCTGAACACACACAGCTATTCAAAAGACCACAGTGTGAACGTTTCCCTAATGCTGGGTAGCATGGCGGCTCCGGGGATAAGCATTAGGCTAGAAGTATGCACAGAGTACTAGAGTAGCACAGAAGAGAGAAGGAAAATGATGGATTTACCTGGAGATTTTTAATTTTCACTATTAACACATAGGGAATTAATGAGACTTGTGATATGTTATTGATTTTGAAAATGTAGTTTAGGAATGGTAACATTTATCCTAATATGTATAATAAAGTGGGGCTTAAATAATTAATTTAGATTATTGCTATACACACATTTTCATACTCACTTTAACATACATGGAAACCTCTATCGAGTAATAAAATAAAAGAGAGCTTAAAAATTTGTTTGAAGAAAAATCTTGGAAAAAGTAAGATCATACCTTTATAGTGGCTGTTTTCATGATTCCAGGTGATCATTCTTAGTGGAAAATGTATTGAAAATGGGCAAAATATTACATTACACTAAATTGTGAAGAAAACCCACTAAAAATTTAAGAGGTTGGTATCAGTTTGAATTCTGACAGATGAAAATAACAATTCAATTGACTCAATTAGGGATCTGGATTAATATCTCGTTGGTCAGGGCCTAGTTATTTTCAATGAGTTCATATATTATTCCTTCATTTATTTCTTTTCCCTCTCAATAAATATCAGGGGAGGGAAGAAAGATGGGCACCTTGTTAGTTTTTTAGTGTAAACCAACAAATGAAGAGTTCTAAGACTAGGTCTACAAGCTTATTCAAATATCTTAATACAACTTTAAAACAAAAATATTTGGAAGTGGATTGCAATATTTTTCCTTGTGATTATATTCATTTCAGTATTACTTTAATTCTAAATGGTTAAACAAAGCATATTTGCAAATTTGAGAGAAGCCTCTGGGTCACATACTAAGGAAACCAAGAAATTCCTATCTTTCCTATTTTTTTTTTTTTTTTTGAGATGAGAAGTTTATTCAGTTTATGTTTCAAGGCAATTATATAACTGTTTATTTTGGTTAGCATAATATTTTGTTGCACAATTAGTGCTATTAGTTTATACCACCTCTATACAATTTGTGGGGGGGTTTTATTTGTTTTTAATTTTCAACTTTTTATACAGTTTTGATAGGTTACTTTCCGTATTGGCTATATTGTCCATGTTGTACAATATGTCCTTGAACCTCTCTTATACCCAATAGTTTGTACCTCCCACTCCCCCATACCTATATTCCACCCCTCCCAACCTGGTAACCACTAGTTTGTTCTCTATATCTGTGAGTCTGCTTCTATTTTGTTATATTCACTTGTTTGTTGTATTTTTAAGATTCCACATATAAATGATATCATACAGTATTTGTCTTTCTCTGTCTGACTTATTTCACTTAGCATAATACCTTCCAAGTAAGTCCATTCATGTTGCTGCAAATGGCAAAATTTCATTCTTTTTTATGGTTGAATAACATCCCATTTTGTGTATATGTGTGTGTATATATTTCACATCTTCTTTATCCATTTATCTCTTGATGGACACTTAGGTTATTTCCATATCTTGGCAATTGTAAATAATGCTACTATTAACATTGAGGTGCATGTATCTTTTTTATTTTAGTATTTTTGTTTTCTTTTTCAAATATATACCCAGGAGTGGCAATGCTGGGTCATATGGTAGTTCTATTTTTATTTTTTTGAGGAACCTCCATACTGTTTCCACAGTGGCTGCACCAATTTATATTCCCACATACAGTGTAGGAGGGTTCCCTTTTCTCCACATCCTCGCCAACGTTGGTTATTTGTGTTCTTTTTGATGATAGCCATTCTGACAGGTGTGAGATGACATCTCATTGTGGTTTTGATTTGCATTTCCCTGATGATTAGTGATGCTGAGCATCTTTTCATATGCCTGTTGACCATCTGCATTTCCTCTTTGGAAAAATGTCTATTCAATTCTTCTGCCCATTTCACAGCAAAGGAAACCATTGACAAAATGAAAAGACCGCCTACTGAATGGGAGAAAATATTTGCAAATGATATGACTGAAAAGGGGTTAATATCCAACATATATAAAAGATTTCATACAACTCAGCATCAAAAAACCAATCTGATTAAAAAATGGGCAGAAGAATTTTGTTTTTCATATTTTGAGTAAAGCAACATTCCTTTAAGTCTTTTTCCTTAAAGTGAGTTGTTAATATTCATAATATATGGAGGAACAGTAGTTTCACCAGTTGTCTATCTTATTCTACTGTTTAATCATATAGGGTCACCAATGGTTCATATTAAAATGTATCTGCGTGTATAACATTGTTGTGATATTTATATTTTTGTCCAATTACCTCTCCCTTCATGTCAAAACACAAGAGACATTTAGGAGAAGGAAATAAAGTCAGATTACCCATTGCTATTAATATATTCAAAGATGTTATAGGAATCCATATTCACTAAACTATTTAAGTCATCTAGTACACCATTTGGAAGAGAGGATTAGATACTTAGTTCAAAATAACTAAAGTGTAGTCACTTCTCTGTCATCCACACCAATGAAACTGAGTCATGGTTCAAATAAATAAATAAACTTTTAAATATAATTTGATCAACTACCACATACATTTAAAACTTCCCAGATTTTTATCACAGTCTATTCTTAATACAAGACTAATAATATCAGTAACTTATCATCTCTTTACCTCTGATGCTGTAGAGTCACCTCAAACTCACCAACTTTCTTGTTTTTATTTCTCTCAGCTGCCCAAGACAGAAATGTCATGGCTTCTACTGACTTGTCCCTTTTCTTCATATCCTGTAGTTAAGTAGTCTCCATGACTGGTGAGTTCTGTCTCTGAAGTCAGTGGTTCCTAAATTTGCTTGCATATGAGAAAACATATAAGCTTTCAAAATGCTTATTCCTGGTATTGAAACCAGGAGATTCAGTGGTGTTGAACCTGTATTCTGTGTAATACTCCCAGATAATTCTGATACACAGTCCAGTTTGAGAAACATTGCCCTCAAATTTCAAGTTCTTTTTATTCTCTCCATCCTTATTGGAATTACTTTCCTTGATTTTTCTATCTCCTTCCTAGACTGTGTAATGGTTTGCTAAATTTGTTTGCCCTACTCCATTAATCCCTTTCTATTTTGGTTGATCCTCTACACTGATTGTCTCATTCTCTTTTTAAGCCTTTTAATAGGACTGGGGTGACTTTTGCAGGGAGGTAGTATCTGGAGGGGCAGAGGAGGATTTCTGGGTTGTTGGTAACATTCAGTTTTTTATTCTGTCTTTTGGCGACATAGGCCTGCTCTCTTTGTGAAAATCCACCAGCAGCCTCCTTTAGATTTGTGCCTTTGTTCTATTTTTATGTTCTATTTTAATAATATGAAACTCATAGTGCCTCTTCAGGTACTTCCCCACTATACTTTTCCAACATGATTCTGTCCTTTAGCACATGCTGGTCCCTCTCTTTAGAACACCTTTTCTGCCTTCTCTCTCTAGCTTACTAATCTGTTTTTATTGTTAAGTTTTTGTGTAATGTTTCTACCTTAGTATCCCAGGTTGTAGAGGGTTTGTCCTGTTCATATTTGTGGTCCCACATAGAGATCAGCAATTGCAGAGCTCAGAAATTGGTAGATAGTATGGGTTCAACAGTGCTGTTTAAATAAAATGAATGAATGCATGAATGTATTCTGTAGTTTCATTGACAAATCGGAAAACTTGGTATCAGAAAATAAAGGAGTGAAGATCAAATCCTGTTGTGAGGGTGTGAAGCTATGCCTCTTAGGCACAGGTATTTTGATTTTGGATGAATCCAAGAACAAAAAAATAATGAGTTGAATGTCATGTATCACAACCACAATCATAATCTGAACTAAGTCCCAGCCTAAGAAACGAAAGACCTGGGTTATGGTTGAGGCTCCAACACCACAGGGCTTTGGGCAAATCACTTTATCTTGCAAGGCCTAATGCTTTCCATATCTAGTTTTTTAAAAAGTTTGGGGGAGGGGGAGTAGATGATCTCTAAGTTCCTCTGAATCTTAAGCATTCCATTGTGTCTGAATAATCTACAAGTAAAAGAAGCCTTCAGTATTTCACAATTCTTCATGTAAACCACCAGCTAAGAATCATAAATGTGGTTCTTTTGATCCTTGTTTTTTCCCATTTCTGCTCTATTACAGTATATCAGTCATGAGATGAAGAAATTCTATCAATATATGCTAACAGAAAAAAAGTCAAGTAATTTTTAAAAATTTAATGTTTTAGCAGCTACCCTTCCTAAGGATTTTTAAAACAGCTTTATTCAGATGTAATTCACACAGCATAAAATTCACCCATTTAAAATATATAATTCAATGGTTTTTAATATATTCACAAAGTTGTGCAACCTCATCACAACAATCTTCACAATTTCAGAACATTCATCGCTCGCCACTCTAAAATCCTGTACTATTAGCAGTCAATCTCCCAATTTCACCTCCTTCCACTTCTACCAGGCTTAGGCAACCACTAACATGTTTTCTGTTTCTATAGTTTTGCCAATTCTGGATATTTTATAATACAAGTGGAATCATACAATATGTGGTCCTTTGTGACTGGCTTCTTTCACTGAACATAATATTTTCAAGTTTCATCCATGTGCGGCTCCAATTTTTTTAATGGAAAATAATATTCCATTGTGTGGATAAGCTACATTTATTCATTCATCCACTAAATGAATTTATCAGTTGGCTATTATGAATAATGCTTCTATGAACATTAGTGTACAAGATCTTGTGTGGACATATGTTTTCCTTTCTTTTAAGTATATAACTAGTAGTGAAAATTCTGTCATATGTTGGCTCTGTTTAACCTTTGAGAAAGTGCTAGACTATTTTCTAAAGCAGCTGCACTGTTTTACATTTCTATCAGCAACGTATGAGTGTTCCAATTTCTCAGCACCATTGCCATCACTTTTTATTAACTGTCTTTTTTATTTTAGCCATCATAGTAGATGTAAAGGGGTATCTCACTATGGTTTTGATGTGCCTAAAGGCTAATGTGTTCAATACCTGTTCATGCATTTATAGGCCATTTGTATCTCTTCTTTGGGGAAATGTTTATGTAGATCCTTTGCCCATTTTCAATTGGGTATTTATATTTGTTTATTAAGTTGTAAGAGTCCTTTATATATTCTAAATTAAAATCCCTTATCAGATATATCATGGATGTGCCACCCATATAGAATGAGTCGGAAAGTATTCCCTCCTCGTCTATTTTTTGGAAAAGTTTGTGAAGAATTGGTATTGCTTCTTTAAATGTTTGGTAGATTCCACCAGTACAGCCATCCAGGCTGGGCTTTTCTTTGTAGAAAGTATTTTTTTTTTATTGAATTATAGTTTATTTACAATATTGTGTTAGTTTCAGGAGTACAGCATAGTGATTTAGTGTTTTTGCAGATTATATTCCATTATAGGTTATCACAAGATATTGGGTATAATTCCCTGTGCTATACAGTAAATCCTTGTTGCTTATCTATTTTATGTATAGTTGTTCGTATCTGTTAATCCCATACCCTTAATTTGTCCCTCCCTCCTCCCCTTTGGTAACCTCAAGTTTGTTTTCTATGTCTCTGTGTCTGTTTCTGTTTCGTGTACACATTTATTTCTATTATTTTTAAGATTCCACACATATAAGTTATATTTGTCTTTCTAGTTCTGACTTATTTCTTAAGCATAGTATTCTATAGGTCAGGGGTCCCCAACCCCCGGGCTGCAGACCAGTACCGGTCTGTGCCCTGTTAGGAACCGGGCCACACAGCAGGAGGTGAGTGGCAGGCGAGAGAGTGAAGCTTCATCTGCTGCTCCCCATTGCTCCCCATCACTCACATTACCATCTGAACCATCCCCCCACCATGAGAAAAATTGTCTTCCACAAAACTGGTCCCCGGTGCCAAAAAGGTTGGGGGCCGCTGCTCTAGGTCCATCCACATTGCTGCAAATGGCAGAATTTCATTCTCTTTTATGACTAATATTCCATAGTGTATGTATGTATGTATATATATATATATATATATATCTATATATATATCTATATATATATATCTATATATATCTCACATCTTCTTAAGCCAATCATCTGTTGATGGACACTTGGTTTACTTCCATTTCTTTGCTATTGTAAATCATACTGCTGTGAACATTGGGTTGCATGTATCTTTTTGATTTTAGTGTTTTGGGTAGAATTGCTGCATATATATGATAGTTCTACTTTTAGTTTTTTAAGGAACCTCCATACTGTTTTCCATAGTGGCTGAACCAATTTATATACTTTGTAGGAAATTTTAAAATTACTAATCAAATCTCTTTATTTGTTATATTTATTCAGATTTTCTATTTTTGAGCCAGTTTTAATAGTTTGTGTTTTTCTAGTAATTTGTTCAGTTCATCTAAGTTATCTAATTTGTTGACATATGGTTCCTTACAGTATTCCCTTATAATTAATTTTATTTCTGAAAGGTCAGTAGTGATGTTCCTTCTTTCATTATTTTAGTAATTTATGTCTTCTCTCTTTTTCTTGGTAAATTTACCTAAATTTGCCAATTTTGCTGATCTTTTCAAAGAATCAACTTTTGGTTTCATTGATTTTTCTATTGTAGTTTAAATTTCAAATTAATTTATGTTCTAATATTTATTATTTCCCTTCTTCTACTGTCCTTAGGTTCAGTTTGCTATTCTTTTACAATGTCTTAAAGTGGAAACTAGATAATTGATTTTTTCTTTTTTAATATAGGCATTAAGAGTTATAAATTCCCCTCTAAGCATTGTTTTAGCTGTATCCCATGCTTTGGTATCTTATGTTTTCATTTTCATTCATTTTCTAGTATTTTCTAATTTCCTTTGTGATTTCTTCTTTGATCAATTGGTTATTTAAGAGTCTGTTTTTTAACTTCAACATTACTGTGAATTTTCCAACTTTTCTTCTATTATTGGTTTCTAATTTTATTCCACTTTCATTGGAGACATTCTTTATATTATTGAAATTCTTTTAAAAGTATTGAATCTTGTTTTATGACCTAATATATGGTCTGTCCTGGAAAATTTTCATGTGTGCTTAAGAAGACTGTGTATTCTGCTGTTGCTGGGTGGAATGTTCCGGACATTTCTATTAGGTCTAGTTGGTTTATAGTGTTGTTTAAGTCTTCTATATCTTCGTTGATCTTTTGCCTAGTTGTTCTATCCATCATTGGAAGCGTGGTATTGAAATCTTCAACTATTATTTTCAATATTCTATTTCTCTTTTTAATTCTATCAGATTTTCTTTCATGTATTTTGGGGTACTGTTGTTAGATGCATATATATTTATAATTATTGTATAATACCTGACAGATTGACAATTTTATCATTATAAAATGTTCCTTTTTTATCTTTAGCAACATTTTTTTTGTATATGAGTCTGTTTGCCCAGTAATAGTATAGCCACCCCAGCTTTCTTATGATTGCTGCTTTTATGGTATATTTTTTTCAAACTTTAACTTTCAACCTATTTGTATCTTTAAATCTAAAATATGCCTTCTGTAGACAACATATAATTGGACTTAAAAAAATCTAGTCTCACAATCTTTGGCTTTTGATTGGGTTATTTGACTCATTTGCACTTAATGTTAATATTGATATGTTTGGATTTGCTATTTTATTTTTTTGTTTTATATATGTTTCATGTCTTTTTTGTTCTTCTGTCCCTACTTTCTTTCTTTCTTTTTCATTAATTTTATTAATATTTCATTCATAATTTTGGTGTATCATTTTAATTCCTTTGTTATTTTGCTATATTTTTAAGTTATTTTCTTAGTGGTTGTTCTAGGCTTACAATAGATGTATTAACTTACTTTAAGAATCTATATCAAACTTACACTAGTTTAATTTTACTGAGATATAGAAATGTACTTCTATAAAGAACTATTCCCTTTTCCCTCTTTTCATGCTATTCCTGTTATATATATTATGACTATGTTATGAACACGGTATTGTAATTGTTCTAAAGTTCTAATTATTACTTTATATAATTGTTATGTCTCTTAAGAAGTTGAAAGAAGAGAGGAGAGCAATTATTTATTTTAATTTCTGTAACAATTTTTTCACTATACTTTTTTGAGTTACTTTCCTAGTGGTTGTTCTAGAAATTACACTATACATCTTAATTTATCAGAGTATACCTCAGATTTATAGTACTTAGTTCCACTGAGATACAGAAATGTGACTGTTATAAATGTTATATTTCTTTTTCTCCTCTTCTGTGCTACCAATGTTTTACATTGTTATACATATTACATATACACTATTATATTTTTACTTTGTATAATTTTATGTCTTTTAAAGCAGCTAAAAGAAGAAAGGAGAGCAATTATATATTTATAAACTTTGTTATATTAACCTTCTTATTCACCATTTCTATTTTTTTCATCTTCCTGTAGATTTGAGTTACGATCTGGTACCACTTTATCACTACAATACAGCTTTGCTCTCACCCACTTCTTTTGTGAATATATTGTATTTCTGTATGTTATAAGCACAACAAAATAATTACATACATATTGTTTTATACAACGGCTTTTTAAATAAGTTAACAGAAGGGAGAAAATATCCAATTTTAGTGTCTTTTGTAATTACTTACATAATTACCTTTACAAACACTCTTTGTTTCTTCATGTGGATTTGAATTACAATCTGAGATTATTTGTCTTCAGCCTGAAGAACTTTCTTTAGTATGCCTCGTAAGACAATTTAGCTAACAAAAAATTATCACAGTTTTGTGTATATGGGAAAGTTTTACTCTGTCTTCATTTTTTTTTTTTTAAAGGATTTTCTTTCTTTCTTTCTTTCTTTCTTTCTTTCTTTCTTTCTTTCTTTCTTTCTTTATTTATTTATTTTTGGCTGTGTTGGGTCTTCGGTTCGTGCGAGGGCTTTCTCCAGCTGCGGCAAGCGGGGGCCACTCTTCATCGCGGTGCGGGGACCGCTCTTCATCGCGGTGCGCGGGCCTTTCTCTATCGCGGCCCCTCCCGTTGCGGGGCACAGGCTCCAGACGCGCAGGCTCAGCAATTGTGGCTCACGGGCCCAGCCGCTCCGCGGCATGTGGGATCCTCCCAGACCAGGGCTCGAACCCGTGTCCCCCGCATTAGCAGGCAGATTCTCAACCACTGCGCCACCAGGGAAGCCCCTGTGTCTTCATTTTTGAAAGATACTTTTGATTGACATAAGAATTTTGATTTATAATAGTTTCTTTCACCACTTTGAATAGTCACTGTCTTCCAGCCTCCTTTGTTTTGAATAAATCAACTGTTGGTTTTATTGGGGTAATCCCAAGTCCTTGGCAAGTCATTTTTCTCTTGCTACTTTCACAATTTTCCTTTTGTTTTTGGCTTTCAACCTTTTGACCATTATGTGTTTGGATGTGGATATCTTTGTGTTTATTCCAGGTGGAGCTCAGTAAGCTTCTGAATATGTAACTTCATTTTTTTTACCATCAAATTTGGGAGGTTTCAGCCATTGCTTTTTGAATAATTGTTCAGCTTCTTTCTTTTAAAAATGTTTTCCTGTATTTCAATCATACTTAATAGTATCCCACATTTTTCCTAGGCTCTGTTGATTTTTCTTCATACATTTTTCTGTTTTTCAGATTACATAACCTCTAATCATCTATCTTCAAGTTCATTGAGTCTTTCTTCTGCCAATTCAAAACTACCATTGACCCCCTCTAGTGAGAACTAATTTCATTTAGTTCTTTTTTTATAACTTCTATTTCTCTTTGCCAATGTTCTCTATTTGATAAGATATTGTCATCATGTCTTTCTTTCATTCTTTAAGGATTTTTTTTTTAGTTCTTTGAACATATTAATTATAGCTATTTTGAAGTCTTTGCTAAATCCACTATTTGGGTCCTTTCAAACTTAGTCTCTGTTGCTTGTGTATGTATCACACTTCCCTGTTTCTTTGCATTTCTGGCAAATTTTTGTAGTTGTTGTTGAGAACTTGATGTAACAACTCTGGATACTGGTCCTCCTGCCAACCTAGGGCTTACTGTAGTTGTTGCTTGTTTAGTTGCTTAGTGACCTGGGGGAGTATTTCAATGAATTCTATTTCTGCTTTAGTGTAAGACCTTTAATGTCACTACTCAGATAGCATAGCCTTGGGCAAGTGCAGTCACCCTGATATCCATTTTGCCCAGGGATGACAGTGGTTTTAGCTGAGCTGTCTTTGATTTTCTCTTTTTCTGATCTTCATACTAAAATTTTCTAGTGTTATTATTAGTGTTCTCTAGTGTCTTCATACTAGTCTTCTCTAGTGTTATTATTCCCCAGCTGTTAAACTGTAATAAATGTTAGCTGATTGATTTTTTTCTTTTTTCTTGGAAATGCCCAAGAGCATAAATCACTCTGCATTCTGAACCAATTAAGGTCAGGTTTTCTGCAGGGGTAGTCTTTTAGGCCAGTCTCTGTGACTTGGTCATACCCCAGGAGAGCTCTTCTTAGCTTCTCTTTCCCACTTTTTTTTTTTTTTTTTTAACTAGACTACTAGCTAATCTACCATTTCACTTATTGCTATCATGGAGCTACTAGCTGTTCCTTAATTGCTCACACCAGAATCTCCTTTTTTCTTTTAATATAGAATCTTTAGGCTTGAAATTCCTCACTCTGTTCCAAATAAACCCAGTTTCCTTGGGATGAGCTATAGAACTCCCAGTGTTTACAGCCTGCTTCCCTCTCTAAGCAAAACCTATGTAATTGTCTGCTTGTCTCCAAGGGACATCCCTACTCTCTGAGTATGGTACTGAGTGGGGGCAGTAGCCCTTGGTCTTCTTGGCTTTTCTCTCCCCGTGTGGAATCTCTGCCCTATGAGCAAACTGGGGTTAATGCAATCCCTCAGTCTATGATTGAGGGTTTGGTGGAATAAGAGAATCCCAGACTTCTGTTCTTGGCTGACTAGAGCTTCTGCAACACAGACTGGAGAGAATAAGAAATGCTGGTGTCCTGTCCCTCACTGAGAGAAAATATAATCCTAGACAATGAGCTGGGGGAAGAGGCAGATTTAGTTGAGGGCTTGGTGGTGGGGGAATGGGTCATGACTCAAATGAAACAGACTCTCACTCTTCTGAGATTTAATAGATTTTCCTAAATAAGTGTTTCTCCATTTGCTGTGTGCTCTTAGGGCAATTTCCAGAGACTTTAAATGGTGTTTTTTTTAAATGATTTTCACTAGTCATGATTGTTTCACCAGGGAGAAGGTAAGGAGAGCTCCTCATTCTGTCACTCCAGAAGTACTTTTCCTCCCAGCTTTTTTTATTACTGAAATCACAGAAAATTTTAGTATTGTATTCCTGCCAAATGGACCAGAAAACAGATCAGTCTATATGAAAAGAGTAACTATTTGAGTTACTATGAACTTTAGTTAATTTTTTCAAACAAGTATGCAAAGTGTTGATTTAATTAAGAGTTCAAATTTTAAAGGATTGAAGAGGCTTCATTTTTTCGGCAAAAATAGTGATTAGATACTCTGAGATCTTCGAATACATAACATCTAAAAATGTGGGCTTAAATGTAAAAATCATCTTTTTAAAATGCATCAATAACCTGCCAAGGATGTAATGAAAATTGTCAGAGCAATGTCTTTTTTTCTTTACAGATGTTTCTCTACAATGATTTTACCAAATAAGGGCTTATTTTTTCCATTAACCAGAAGTACAGAGATTGGCAGTCATAGCCAATACAGCAGCTCCATCAATGGCCTTGCATCCTTTTATCTTTCTGTTACATCATCATTATTGTAGGTTTTTCACCCTCATACTAATATTTCATGGACTCAAGATCACTGTTCCATCTCTAACCTCATATCTGTACTTCAGGGCAGTTCAAAAGCAAGGAAACATCCAAAGAAGGGCTGGGACCTATAAGACAGATGAAAAACTTTAGACTCATCCAACAGATTTTGATTACATCTCCTTGGCCAGAACTAAATCAAACAGCTACCTCTAGTTAGCAAAGGAGGCTAGGAAATATACTTTTGGAAGTTAGACATGTTACCACCAAAAGAAATCTGGGTTCTAGTTAGTAAGAAAAAAATGGCAAATGGGTATTAGATAGAAAACTAGCAGTGTCTGCCACAGCAAGGTTGTGGAAAATGGGAATACTCATACACTTCTGTTGGGAGTATGATTTGTCACGACTTTGAAGAATAGTTTTGCTATAGCTACAAAAGTTGGAGAAAAAAAATGAATGAAGCAGGACTATTGATAATAACATGGTCAACACTCATAAACAATTTTTAAACCAAAAATATCAAGTTCTAAAACAATGTGTATAATAAGATGCTTTTTGTATGCACTTTTATATACTACAGTAAGTCCCCTACATACAAACCTTCAAGTTGCGAACTGTTGAAGATGTGAACGTGCATTGCATGTCCGATCACACAAGTTAGTTCACGTGTCTGGCGTACATTGTCACGTGTGTGCATCCTCTACAAGTGGTTGTGCTTTTGTGTACTTTACTGTACAGTACTGTATAGACTACAGTAGTACAGCATCTTTATTTCAAAGGCAGGATGTCTGGAAGCAAGCATAAAAGCAGTGGTGACGTAGCTGGTACTGCTAAGAAGCGCCAAGCAATAACGATGGAAACAAAAGAGAAAATAATTGAGAAAATGAAGCGACAAGAGGAAGAAGAAGTAACTGAAGAACAGAAGAGATTCACGATGCAGGTAATGGAGAGGGGATTTTCTTTATTTGAGGTGGCACTGTTAGTTTCTGAGGCACAGGACCCTAACATAGAACAGTACACAAAGGTTGCAGCAGCCTTTCAAAATGCAATTCAATGCTACCATGTCAACTATGATGAGAAAAAAGAGCTACTACCCAGACGTCACTGGATCATTTTTTCAAGAAGGCAGATAGAACTGAATCCAGCAAGGAACCAGAACCTCTGCAAGCAACATCAGGCGTGAGTGAAATTGCAGCCTGCCCTCTGTCTCCTATTGCTGACAATCCTTCAGCTCTACCATCTTCCACCTCCTCTCTCTCCTCCAGTCAGTAACTCTTCTTGCCTGTTCACTCGATGCCAGCCTCTGTATGCCAGCTGTTGTACTGTACTACTGTACTTTTCAAGGTACTGTACTGTAAGATTAAAAATGTTTTCTTTATTTTTGTGTTTGTTTTTTATGTATTATTTGTGTGAAAAGTATTATAAACCTATTACAGTACAGTACTATACTTACTGTACATATAGTATAGTACTGTATGTGTACTGTATGTGTGTGTGTATATATATATATATATATATATATATATATATATATATATATATGTGTGTGTGTGTGTATATATAGCCAATTGTGTTAGTTGGGTACCTAAGCTAACTCTGTTGGACTTAGGAACAATTGGACTTACAAAAGCACTCTCAGAATGGAGCTCATTCCTATGTAGGGAACTTACTGTATATGAGGACTATTTCCACCAAGAAAAGACTTTATTTTATTTATTTTTTAATTGAAGTATAGTTTATGTACAATGTTATGAAAGTTACAGGTGTACAATTTAGTGATTCATAATTTTTAATTGTTATAAAAATTATAACAATTAGACTCCATTTATAGTTATTATAAAATATAGGCTATATTTTCCATGTTGTATAATACATCCTTGTAGTTTATTTTATACATAATAGTTTGTACCTATTAATCCCCTACTCCTCCTGCCTTCCCTGTCCCCACTGGCAACCACTAGTTTGTTCTCTATATCTGTGAGTCTGTTACATTTTTGTTATATCCACCAGTTTGTTGTATTTTTTAGATTCCACATATAAGTGATTTTTTAAAATGAGAAGAGTTTAGTTACATTATTTAAATGCATAGGTGGCTCACAGGTGAGCAAGGGAGATCCATGGGGAAACAGCAAGTGGAATCACAGGGGTGGGTGGGGGCAAGGTTGGGGCTGCAAGAGGAGCTGTGGGGCTGGCTTTCCAAGGCGCTCGGAGTTAATGAGCTGCAGAGGTGAGACAGCAGAGCCCAGAGTCCACCTAAAACCAAACACTGAAGGACAGTATTAGTCCTTCTTTGTCTGACTTACTGAACTTAGCATAATATCCTCCAAGCCCCCACCCTTGTTGCTGAAAATGGCAAAATTTCATTCTTTCTTATGGCTGAGTAGTATTCCATTGTGTGTGTGTATGTGTGTGGTGTGTGTGTCTGAGATAGATAGACAGATAGATAGATATCATTCATTTATATATATATAAAGATGTGATATATATATATATATATATATATATATATATATATATATATATATATATAATCACATCTTCTTTATCCATTCATCTGTTTATTGACACTTAGATTGTTTACAGTGTTTCACTGAGATTCTGGAACATTGTCCCAGATAGCATTATTTTAAAATTTATTCCAGAAATTACAGCATATAAAAATTAAAGCAGATCCCATTTTTGGAAGAACCAAACACTGTTTCAGGGGCACATCTTGCTTAATCCTAAGGTTTAATGGCAAAAACATGGGTTTGGGAGCCAAGAGTCTAAGCTTTAAATCACTGCTCTAAAACCTGGGAACTCTTTACCCTTAAGCCAGTTGCTTTAATTCTCTACCTGTTTCCCCTTGTAAAATCACAGCAAGAATTCTTACCCTCCAGGATTGTTGTGAAGATTAGAGACAACAATGTGTCTCATCTAGGTCTGACCCTTATTACATGCATAGTAAATTGTTGCTCTGGTGCATAAATTAGTTCCTCAGTTTCCACGCCCTGCATGATCTCATACACAGACTGTGGTATCACTTGAAACTACTATCAGAAACCCCCAAATTGCTTGACTGAGCTTTTTGCATTCCCATTACTGTTAAGTGCTAAACTATTCTTCTCAATGACACACCCAGGACCAAATAAAACAGAAAATAGAAACTGAGTAGCTTGTTGAATAAACTTAAATCAAAGGGGACGTGATTTTTAAGGCATTTAAACAACATTTAAAAAGTTTACCCTTTTTCAAGAGAGAGAAAATACTGCAAGTGTTTGAATGTTTGTTGTAGCTTTTACCTTACTTAGTTTATGTTCTTGAAATCATAAGAGGTTTTGTAAATCTAAGACTCTTACCAAATTACAGGAAAAAGAATGTTCTTTATATGTATTATAAGCAATGTTATTATGGCTCATAGTTCTTTTAGAAGATGTTAAGAGAAAAGTTATGGTGAGAGGTCAATTGTTTATAAAATTTTTTTCAAAAAGAGGTGCCAATATAAACACACATGTTGGACAAGGGCCACTTGGACCAAGAGTTAATGCTGAGATATTATGTATTATGTGATAAAATACCATATTTCAATCTAAATTCCTCATTCTTTCCCTAATGTAAGGGCAACATATTCCTCTATGGTTACTTTAGGGGTTACATTTTGATTGAAATGTTTCATTGTTTGTGCAAAAAAAAAAATTATGGGGCATTAATAGATGCTATCTGATAATAGATTCTTTAAAATTGACGATATTTTCCAGTTCTAAAAAAAAAGAACAAAAATCCAATGCAGAAACATGTTGATGAATACTTTTCATCAACATGATAAAAGTTGATTAGTACTTTTCAGTCTTAAAAGAGAGACCAGGATAAATCATCTGAGGATTGAGGTATTTGAGTGGCAGGTCTAGACCCATGATGGTACAGAAGAGGCCATCTCTGGAGGTGAAGACATGATTGCCCTGCTGCTTGGCTGCTTCTTTTTAGAAGATCCTTCTCTTCCACTTATGAGAGTGTGTCAACATCTCATATCACCTACTCCTTTAGGATTAAGCAATTTTAATATATTATCAGCCATCAATAATGTATTTTAAATTATTTGACAAATGAACTTCTCTTGAACTTGAGAGAGTGAGATTACTAGCCACACTGCATCTGAAGATGATGATGGGGAAAGAAAGGTCCAGTGTCCCTGAGGATTGTCAGAGTGGGGACATTTTGAAGGAAGGGAATGTGAAGGAAGAAAGGAAGGAGGAGAGAGCTGGCAACAGAATTGGTATAATTTTTAGTCATGTCTGAACTTTCGAAAAAGAAAGAAGACAGATAGGAGAAGTAATACTAAAGGCTTCAAGAGTGTATGGTCCTGTCAGACTCTGTGCCCTCTTAAGCCTGTGCACTGAAGACTTGAACCCAAACATTGGGGAAGAAAGAAAAGATTATATTCTTGGGAAGAATATAAATACACACATGCCCTCTGCATTAGTCAGATTTCTCCAGATAAACAGAATCAATAAGATGTATCCTATAGGATAATTTATATATATATATATAAATAATTTATATAATTTATATATAATTTATATATATATATATATGATTTATTACAAGGCATTGGTTCATGTAACTATGAAGAAATCCAGCTATCTGCCATCTGCAAGCTGGTGACCCAGGAAAGAATGTGATATAAATTCTAATCCAAGTCCAAAGGCATGAGAACCAAGAAAGAAAAAGGTATAAGTACCAGTTGGAGGACAGGAGAAGACTGATGTCTCAGCTCATGTAGTCAGACAGTGAGAATAAACTTATTCTTCCTCCATCTTTTTGTACTATTCAGGCCCTCAGTGGATTGGATGATGCCCACCCACTCTGGGGTGGCATCAAACCACTTTACTCAGTCCACCAATTCAAATGTTAATCTCTTCTGGAAACACCTTCACAGGCATACCCAGAAATAATGTTTAATCTGGGCAACCCATGTCCCAGTCAAGTTGACACAAAAAATTAACCGTCACATTGTCCGTCTTCCAATCAGTGTTATGTGGCGCCTCCCACTGGGGCTCTGAAACTTGGGGCTATATTTCTCAGCAGAGGAAAGTTGAGAATGTCTGAGTGCAAGAAAGACAGAGAAAAGAATGACTTTTGGAAAGAGAGAAAAGCTTAGGGGTGAGAAAATGGGACTAAGTCACCCTTTAGCTAACATACTGGGAAAATCACTAAAGAAAGCAAGCCTTTAACTGGCAGATTAAAACATAGATTTTTATCTTTCTTTACACCTCTTTATTTAAACATTTTAGTGGAAGAAGTACTCAAAATTGGAAATATATGGAGCCCCATGAAAAGAGGTTAGAGTTGTTTTTATCTTTTTTAGGAAAAACAAAACATAGACATTATAAGCAACCCAAGTTGTCAGTATGATTGCCCTATATACCTTTTCATAAAGCTCATCTGGCTACCATTATTTTCCTGTCTTGATGGGATATCCTCCATCTATTCTTCCATTCATTTTTGTTTAGAGTGAACATTGGGTGTGTTGGTATAATCACTTGAGCCCAGTAACAAACTCTACATTATAAGCTCTCACATTACAGTCTCAGGCAGGGAGAAAGTTCTGACAACCTGAATGCTGCTATTCAGACAGTCTCCCTGGAAGGAAAAAATGCCAAGGGCATGTCTAACCACAAAGAGAGCAGAAACCTTCCAAGAACCACAGGAGAAGAGACAAGCTTCCCTCTCTCAATTCAATTTAAGGCAGCTTCAGTTAAGAGGTATTTTCAAAAGATTTTAGAGTGATGTATTGGGTTTTTTCAGCAATTCCGAATCAGAAGGTCCTGATCTATTAAAGCGATATAAAACATAATGTTAGTTAAATTTTTGGTCAAACGTTTCCTAATAATATCTAGTAATCTTAGATCAAATATCATCAAATGAAGAAAAAAGTCTGCCCTTTTTGTGTGTGTGTAAACTTTTTGCATTAATCTAAATAGAAGTTCTTTCCTGTTTATTTGTTACCTAGCTCTGGAAGTGCTATAGTATACTAGAGTTTGAAGCCAGCAAAACGAGGTCCAAATCCTGCCTCCGCCCTTATTATCTGAACACGGGCACATTATTTCACAATTCTGACACTAGCGTTTCCATATATAAAGTGAGGATAATAGAACCTACTTGATGAGGTTGTTTTATGTATTAAATAATACACATGCCAAGATGTAGCACAGGGCTTAGCACTTGGATACCACTCAATCAGGTGAGGGTTGTCCATTTTTCTTTTTTTTTTTTTTTTTTAACATCTTTATTGGAGTATAATTTCTTTACAATGGTGTGTTAGTTTCTGCTTTATAACAAATTGAATCAGTTATACATATACATATGTTCCCATATCTCTTCCCTCTTGCGTCTCCCTCCCTCCCACCCTCCCTATCCCACCCCTCTAAGTGGTCACAAACCACCGAGCTGATCTCCCTGTGCTATGTGGCTGCTTCCCACTAGCTATCTATTTTACATTTGGTAGTGTATATATGTCCATGACACTCTCTCACTTTGTCACAGCTTACCCTTCCCCCTCCCCATATCCTCAAGTCCATTCTCTAGTAGGTCTGTGTCTTTATCCCCATCTTACCCCTAGGTTCTTCATGACCTTTTTTTTTTTTTTTTCTTAGATATATGTGTTCGCATACGGTATTTGTTTTTCCCTTTCTGACTTACTTCACTCTGTATGACAGACTGTAAGTCAATCCACCTCACTACAAATAAATCAATTTAGTTTCTTTTTATGGCTGAGTAATATTCCATTGTATATATGTGCCACGTCTTCTTTATCCATTCATCTGTTGATGGACACTTAGGTTGCTTCTATGTCCTGGCTATTGTAAATAGAGCTGCAATGAACATTTTTCGTAATTGATTTGTGTTGCCTGAAGTATTTTTCACTCTATAAGACATGAAACAAGGGATGAAGGAATATTTGACATTATTTTCTATACACAAAATTTTGAGCCAATTTTACATGATTAATTAAAACCTGTGATTTCTAAAATTTAAAATCTCTCTCTCTCTTTTTTTTTTTAATAACAACAAAATAAACAGAGCTAGAGAATCTACTCAGGCAATACTTACTATACTAAGCATTTACTCACTGGTAGGTCTGTGTTATATTTGGGTGCTAGAAAGATGATTAAGAAATGGCTAATCTCCCCATAATTTGGTGAAAGGTATTTGGATTAAGGGTTTCATGGGACTTGCTGACATCTGTGATCCTTCATTATCAGGCCCCTGCCTCTCTCTCCAGTCTTAGCCATCCCTCAGCATCCTTGCCTCACCCTTAACTCCAGCGCACCAAAACCTCATTCTCTGCTATTTCTTTTATGGGTTCCTTTGCCCAAGCTAACTTCTAGGTCTGGTTTTCATCTAGATATCCTTGGAGGTTCAACCCAAGTATCATCACCTCCTCAATTTACCTTCCCTTCTTCTCCTCGCCCATCCCATGACCCCCTCACTAAAATGGGTTAGGCGCCACTCCTTGGGGTTCACATAATACTTTTGCTTATTTCTATCACTATAATTCCACATTGTTTGACAACTGTAAATGCTTTAGACTGTAACTTACTCACCTCTGAATTTCTTCTTCCCAGCACAGAACCTGGCATCTAGTAGACACTCAAAAAAGATTAGTGGGATAAATAAGTGGATTAATGATGTCATGTTAGAAAAAATTTAATAGTAGTTGCTATAGACTGAATGTGTTCCCCCAACATTCACATGCTGAAACCTAATCCCCAGTGTGAGAGTATTTAGAGATGGGGACTTTGGGAGATGATTAGGTCACGAGGACAGACCTCTTGTGAATGGGATTAGTGTCCTTATAAAAGAGGCCCCAGAGAGATCCCTTACCTTTCTTCCAGGTAAGAACACAGTGCAAAGACAACTATCTATGAACTAAAAAGCAGGTCCTCACCAGAAACAGAATCTGCCAGCCCCTTGATCTTGGACTTTGCAGCTTCCAGAAATGTGAGCAATAAATTTCTGTTATTTATAAACCACTCAGTCTGTGGCATTTTGTTATAGGAAGCTGAATGAACTAAGACAGTAGCATTAGGGACAAAAACAAGGTCCCTGGGTTAAGATCTATACTCATCAGATCACCCAGTGTTGCAATTCCTTGGGGAGTTCTGGACCCTGTTAATGTATTGTTCTGTTTTTCAAATGGAAAGATTTAGAAATAAAATGCATAATTCATCATGAGTCAAGAATCTGGCTTGAAATAAAGTCCATATCTCTAATTTCTCAAACTGGGTTTCTGTAATTCTACTGTGCACCCTCTTCCAGAATAAAAATTCTAATAAAACTTCCTTGGCATCATTATTCAGTAGCAGGAAATTGTGACATGATACCTTAAAATAAACGAATCTAAGCACAACCAGGTTTCAGTTGAGTCTGGATGATTTTAACAGAAAACCAAAATTCCTCAGACATTTTTTCTGTGACCTTGCAGGCTACCTCAAGGCTGAGGCTATATATGTCCAGAGATTTGACAGAACTGTTTACAAATTCTTATGATTTTATTGATTACACGATGGAAAAAATTTGGAGTTGGTCTTATATTGTCATTGGCATTAGTGAGGGTTGAAAGTTTTTGTTTGATCTCCATTCAAGCTTTTTAGAAGCATGGAAACTGCAAAGTGAAGCAATTCAAATTTATGCAGAGTTTGACAGTGAGTTAATTAACAGAACTATGCAAAATTGAATTTGAGAAAACAATTCTGGCATTTTTGAATAGTTGTATGTTATGAATGTACTTCTCCATAAGCATATGCAAGCTATCTGTCAACTAGCTGGCTCATTTTGAAGACATGTCCACTTAAAAGAAAATATTATGTTTCAAAGAGTCTTATGAAGCATAGAGAAAAGAGAGAAAAGACTACAAGTACTTTGCCCTTTAACTTTGAAATGTATGAAGAACCCCAAACTAGAGTTGAACTCATAATAACTGAACTCCCAGGCACCATACTTGTTAAAATAGATACAGACACTAATCCAAACAGGCAGGGTGGTCTCTTCTCAAATATTCACATTCCACACCCTGTCACAGACATACTCAAATCAGAGCAAGCCTTAACACAGAAACAGAGGAGACAGCCGGCTCTGCAGTGTGATTTCAAACAATGTTCAGGTTGCCTCCAAAATACATTCCTTTACCAGCTGAAATTTCCCAATTCGAGATTTATTTTGTGTCATAACAGTTTGAATACTGTAAAGGGAACTTCTCTGGAATATATGCATGAATAATGAAAGATGGAAAACAGTTTTAAAATTACTTCTCCCTCCCTTTGTGTAAATAAATGTATAAGGTGCTTTCCTGAAATTAGTTATGATAAGGAGAAAGATGAGCACATGAGTGCCGAGGCACCAAAAAAGAAGATTGTCCCTCTATAAGTTAGAGAATAGATAAAAGGAAAGAACGAGAGCCTCAAAGGCAAACTTCTGATTTTGATATCTGCCTAGTAGGGGGCTTGGGCCCTACAATTTATATGGAAAAGGATAACAAAAGCAGGAGTGGGGGTGGAGGGGATGATGTTTTTCTTGCTTGTCACCCTATCTCTTCAATGAGTCACATTTTCCATCTGAAAGTTTACATGTTTGTTTTCGAATTCTCAACATGGTACAGAGAATGAGCCAGGAATCATTTGGTTGCAAGAAACATAC